>NC_079192.1:90511209-90598709 GCF_029499605.1 Hyla sarda
TTTAGTGGCACCCGCACTAAATTGCACCCCCAGAATCCCCCAGCTGCAGAGCCATAGGCTGCATCAGGGCATGCTGGGTGTTGTAGTTACTAACTGCAATTCCCACTATTCCTTGCCACATCCTATGGCTCTGCAGCTGACACAAACCAAAACTACAACTCCCAGCATGTCCCCCAATAACCTTAACTGTACTATACAGTGCAACATGCTGCAACACCCACAGAACCATAGGCTGTATCAGGGCATGCTGGGAGTTGTAGTTATCTAGTAACTAAATGCAACTTCCAGCATTTTCTGACACAAAATGCAGCACATAAACTGGAGAAGCAGAACCCCCCCCCCCCCCCCCAGTAACACATAAGTCCCTATTGAGACTGAAAAATAGTGATTAAAATATTTTATAAAGTGCGTATACATGTGAATAAGCCCCTTTCCTAATAAAAGTTTCCAATTTTCTTTAAATAAAAATAATGTACAAAAATAAACATAAGTGGTATCGCTACATGTGGAAATGTCCAGACTATTAAAATATAATGTTAATTAAACCGTACAGTGAACGGTGTAAATGTAAAGAATAGTCCAGAATTGCTAATTTTTGGTCACTTCATATGAGAAATGTTTTATAAGGTGATCAAAAAGTTACATCTAGACTTTTCTGGGCTTGTCTGGGGTGTAAGAGGAGCTACAGCTCTCCCTCCGCTAATAGCCTGGCATGCTGCGATCACCTATTAACCCATTAGATCACCGCTGTCAGCAGTGTCTAAAGGGATCTTATATCCATCCCTGGTGGTCTAGTGGGGGGGGATCAGACTATTTTGGTTGAAATTATTTCATCAACCAGGACAAGTAGATTTTCTTGAGGGACAAGTAGATTGTGTTCCGCTTTAGTCCCTTGGACAAGTAGTTTTTTTTTTAAATTTCCACACCACTGTGTGTGTATGTATATATGTGTGTATGTGTGTGTATGTATGTATGTATGTGTGTGTATGTGTGTGTATGTATGTATATATGTGTGTATGTGTGTGTATGTATGCATATATGTGTGTATGTATGTATATATGTGTGTATGTATGTGTATGTATATATGTGTGTATGTGTGTATGTATATGTATGTATATATGTATGTATGTATATATGTGTGTGTGTGTGTGTGTATGTGTGTGTATGTATATATGTGTGTGTGTATATATGTATGTATGTATGTGTGTATGTATATGTGTGTGTATGTATATATGTGTGTGTGTATATATGTGTGTATGTATGTGTGTGTATATATATATGTGAGCAAGTGAATCTGTCTGTGTATGTGTATGTATGTGTATGTATGTATATGTGTGTGTGTGTGTGTGTGTGTGTGTGTGTGTGTATGTATATATATATATATATATATATATATATATATATATATATATATGAGCAAGTAAATCTATGTATGTGTGTGTATATCTGTGAGTGATTGTATGTGTGTACCTGTATGTATGATGTGCCTATTGGCTATATCTTTTAGTATATATTCCATGTTGTATGTATGTGTCAGTGTCTCTATGTATGTGTGTATAATACCTATGTACTGTATGTGTGTGTATATTACCTATGTACTGTATGTGTGTATATTACCTATGCACTGTATGTGTGTATATTACCTATGTACTGTATGTGTGTATATTACCTATGTACTGTATGTGTGTATATTACCTATGCACTGTATGTGTGTATATTACCTATGTACTGTATGTGTGTATATTACCTATGTACTGTATGTGTGTATATTACCTATGTACTGTATGTGTGTATATTACCTATGCACTGTATGTGTGTATATTACCTATGTACTGTATGGGGGGCATTTACTAAGGGGTTTAGTCATTTTTTTCTGACTATTTTTGGCGCAAAATTGTCGCAATTGCGCCTACCCTATAAATTGTGCGACTTTCCCTAGCAAGAGCTAGAAAGTCAAATTTTTTTTTCCCGCTTAATTTACGCAAGTTTTCAGTTTTGACTTGCAGTGGTCAGGAATTTATTAACTGAGACAGTCGCAGTTGCGCAATAAACTGTCGCAACGGCCGTAAAAATTGACTAAATTTACTCCAGCTCCAACATGGAGCAGGAAAAGTTACTGCCGCCCGGGCTCCGACATACTTTCTCCCCGCTACCCTCACTGCGCTACCGGGACACTACAGTGATTTATATCCCCCCCTCTCACCTGCCAGCGCCACACAACTCCCATCTGTCTGCTGTTGCAAGACTACAAGTCCCAGCATGGCCTTACAGTGAGGACACGCTGGGAGTTGTAGTCTTGTAGCAGCGGGAGCTGAGCGGCGCGGGCGGGAGACAAGGGGGGGGGGGGCAGCGGGGAGGCCGTATGAGGAGCCTGGACGGGAGACAAGGGGGGTAGCGGGGAGACCGTATGAGGAGCCCGGGCGGCTGCACTGTAATGTCAGCCCGGGCTCCTGCCCTGAGAGCCATAGGCTTTGGCTGTCAGGGCATGCTGGGTGTTGTAGTTTTGCAACAACTGGAGGGCCACAGTTTGCAGACCACTGGTGTGTGGTCTGTAAACTGTAGTCCTCCAGCTGTTGCAAAACTAAACAGCTGAAGGGGACCGGCGAAGAAGTTCACTTACCCTTCCGAGGCTCCAGCGACGATCGCTGACGGAGATCGTCGCGCGGCACTGTCGCGCGGCAGTGTCGCGCGGCAGTGTCGTGCAGCGCTGGATCCTACGGAAGCCGGTAAGTTGCGCAAGCTTCCCAACCAGGGTGCCTCCAAATGTTGCAAGACTACAACTCCCAGCATGCCTGGACACCCTTTGGCTGTCCGGGCATGCTGGGAGTTGTAGTTTTGCAACAGCTGGAGGCACCCTTGCTGGGAAACACTGGCCTAAAACAGTGTTTCCCAACCAGGGTGCCTCCAGATGTTGCAAGACTACAACTCCCAGCATGCCTGGACAGCCATTGGCTGTCCGGGCATGCTGGGAGTTGTAGTTTTGCAACAGCTGGAGGCACCCTTGTTGGGAAACACTGGCCTAAAACAGTGTTTCCCAACCAGGGTGCCTCCAGATGTTGCAAGACTACAACTCCCAGCATGCCTGGACAGCCATTGGCTGTCCGGGCATGCTGGGAGTTGTAGTTTTGCAACAGCTGGAGGCACCCTTGTTGGGAAACACTGGCCTAAAACAGTGTTTCCCAACCAGGGTGCCTCCAGATGTTGCAAGACTACAACTCCCAGCATGCCTGGACAGCCATTGGCTGTCCAGGCATGCTGGGAGTTGTAGTTTTGCAACAGCTGGAGGGCCACAGTTTGCAGACCCCTGGTTTGTGGTCTGTAAACTGTAGTCCTCCAGCTGTTGCAAAACTAAACAGCTGAAGGGGACCGGCGAAGAGGTTCACTTACCCTTCCGAGGCTCCAGCGACGATCGCTGTCGGAGATCGTCGCGCGGCAGTGTCGCGCGGCAGTGTCGTGCAGCGCTGGATCCTACGGAAGCCGGTAAGTTGTGCAGGCTTCCCAACCAGGGTGCCTCCAGTTGTTGCAAGACTACAACTCCCAGCATGCCTGGACAGCCTTTGACTGTCCAGGCATGCTGGGGCTTGTAGTTTTGCAACATCTGGAGGCACCCTGGTTGGGAAACACTGTTTTAGGCCAGTGTTTCCCAGCCAGGTTGCCTCCAGATGTTGCAAAACTACAACTCCCAGCATGCCTAGACAGCCTTTGACTGTCCAAGCATGCTGGGGCTTGTAGTTTTGCAACATCTGGAGGCACCCTGGTTGGGAAACACTGGCCTAAAACAGTGTTTCCCAACCAGGGTGCCTCCAGATGTTGCAAAACTACAAGTCCCAGGTTGGGAAACACTGTGCCCGGCCTCCGCCCCACCTTACTGTAAGGGCATGCTGGGAGTTGTAGTCCTGCAGCTGGGGGCAGGGGACAAGCTTGTCACATTTATTATCACCTGCTCACACATCTCCTGCACCACACAACTACAACTCCCAGCATGTCCTTACTGTAAGGGCATGCTGGCAGTTGTAGTCGTGCGGGGCGGGAGATGTGTGAGCAGGTGATAATAAATGTACTAACCCATTTTTTTTGTTTTCTTCTCATTTCAGATCCGTTTATCCTGTGGACTCCTTCGGATTCGGTGGACTACTTCGATGACCAGCGTTTTTCTTTGTTTGATTTTAATAAAATGGTTAACGAGGGCTTGTGGGGGAGTGTTTTTTGTAATAAAAATTTTTTAAAACCTGTTGTGTTTTTTTCTTACTTTACTAGACAGGCTTAGTAGTGGAAGCTGTCTTATAGACAGAGTCCATTACTAACCTGGGCTTAGCGCTAGCCACAAAAACAGCTAGCGCTAACCCCCTATTATTACCCCGGTACCCAACGCCACAGGGGTGCCGGGAAGAGCCGGTACCAACAGGCCTGGAGCGTCAAAAATGGCGCTCCTGGGCCTAGGCGGTAACAGGCTGGCGTTATTTAGGCTGGGGAGGGCCAGTAACAATGGTCCTCGCCCACCCTGGGAACGTCAGGCTGTTACTGTTTGGTTGGTATTTGGCTGAGAATGAAAATAGGGGGGACCCTATGCGTTTGTTTTTTTTAAATAAATAATTAAATATATTAAAAAAACGCATAGGGTCCCCCTATTTTTATTCTCAACCAAATACCAACCAAACAGTAAGAGCCTGACGTTACCAGGGTGGGCGAGGACCATTGTTACTGGCCCTCCCCAACCTAAATAACGCCAGCCTGTTACCGCCTAGGCCCAGGAGCGCCATTTTTGACGCCCCGGGCCTGTTGGTACCGGCTCTTCCCGGCACCCCTGTGGTGTTGGGTACCGGGGTAATAATTGGGGGTTAGCGCTAGCTGTTTTTGTGGCTAACGCTAAGCCCGGCTTAGTAATGGACTCAGTCTATAAGACAGCTTCCACTACTAAGCCTGTCTAGTAAAGTAAAATAAAAATAAAACACAACAGGTTTTAAAAAAAATTTATTACAAAAAACACTCCCCCACAAGCCCTCGTTAACCATTTTATTAACATCAAGCAAAGAAAAACGCTGGTCATCGAAGTAGTCCACCGAATCCGAAGGAGTCCACAGGATACACAAATCTGTAGAAGAAGTAACCAAAAAAAAAAAAAAGTGTAAGTACATTTAGGGAGAAAAAAACTGTGTTAAAAAAATGTAATAAACACACACACTAAACGCCGTTTACCACTTCTGAGCCATGACTACAATTTACAGTGATCCCTCAACTTACAATGGCCTCAACATACAATAGTTTCAACATACAATGGTCTTTTCTGGACCATCGTAAGTTGAAACCAGACTCAACATACAATGCTACAGACAGTCCAGATCTGTAAAACGTGTCAATGGCTGGAAGAACCAACCAATCAAAATGGGCATTCACTGGTAAAACCCCTGTATTACTGAAGTGTATGCACTGACTGGTATTACATGTTCTGTACACTTTACCTGTATCAGGGTTAGCTGCTCTTTTGGACACCAGGTGAGGGCAACTCCATTACTTGTTTTGGACATTGCCTGTACTGTACAGGACCCCTGAAGAAGCTCCTGTCCTCTACATAGACCAGTGTTTGCCAAGCAGGGTGGCCCCATTTTTTGCAAAACTACAACTCCCAGCATGCCCGGACAGCCTTTGGCTGTCCAGGCATGCTGGGAGTTATAGTTTTGCAACAGCTGGAGGCTCCCTGCTTGGGAAACACTGACATAGACAGTGATTTACAGCTCCGAGCAGATCTTTATTACTTTTATATGTAAGGATTTGCTTTATCTATATCAGTTATCTACTTATTTTTCTTTGTCACTTTTTCCTATTTTTGGAGGACATTTTGGTGCCTTTAGAACCAATTACCCTGTTTCCATAGAGTTATGGTCTCAACATACAATGGTTTCAACTTACAATGGTTTTCCTGGAACCAATTAATATTGTAACTTGAGGGACCACTGTAGTTATTGAATTATTTAGATGTGGTGAAAAAGCTAAAAAAAAACTCAAAAACAAAAGATCCAGAAGGAAACCTAGCAGCCAAACCTATTCAGACAGCAGGAAAAAGGAACAGACTATTTTTTCTACTACATGAAGTAAATTTCCCACTTTTGCCTATGTGTGCCAAATTTATTAATGCCGTGCAACAATTTAGTAAATTTGTCGCACATAGTCAAAAATGAAGTAGAAAAAAACAGGGTAAAAACCAGACTACATAGTAAAAGATTAGTAAATGCCCCCCTATGTGTGTATATTACCTATGCACTGTATGTGTGTATATTACCTATGCACTGTATGTGTGTATATTACCTATGTACTGTATGTGTGTATATTACCTATGTACTGTATGTGTGTATATTACCTATGTACTGTATGTGTGTATATTACCTATGCACTGTATGTGTGTATATTACCTATGCACTGTATGTGTGTATATTACCTATGCACTGTATGTGTGTATATTACCTATGTACTGTATGTGTGTATATTACCTATGTACTGTATGTGTGTATATTACCTATGCACTGTATGTGTGTATATTACCTATGTACTGTATGTGTGTATATTACCTATGTACTGTATGTGTGTATATTACCTATGTACTGTATGTGTGTATATTACCTATGCACTGTATGTGTATATTACCTATGCACTGTATGTGTGTATATTACCTATGTACTGTATGTGTGTATATTACCTATGCACTGTATGTGTGTATATTACCCATGCACTGTATGTGTGTATATTACCTATGCACTGTATGTGTGTATATTACCTATGTACTGTATGTGTGTATATTACCTATGTACTGTATGTGTGTATATTACCTATGCACTGTATGTGTGTATATTACCTATGTACTGTATGTGTGTATATTACCTATGTACTGTATGTGTGTATATTATCTATGTACTGTATGTGCCTTTATGTTATGTGCTTGTATTTATTGTATGAAGCACATTATTAGGGAATTAATAGAGGAATGTAAGCACAGTATATAGGGAATTTATGGAAGCACAGCATATATTTCATTATATTGGAACATTATATTTTTATGTATGCTGGCACTGTGTGTAGATCCTTAGGGTGCGTTCACGTGTGCCTATTTTTGCTGCAGATTTTGCTTCTCATTGACAATGGGAAGAGAAATCTGCTAAAGCAAATCTGCAGCAGATCTGCAGCAGAAAATATGCACGTGTGAATGCACCCTTAGTGGTGGCACAGTATAGTTAAATAATAGTGGCACAGTATATAGTTCATTAATGTTGGCACAGTATATAGGGAATTAATAGATGAATGGTGGCACAGTATATAGTTCATTAATGGTGGCACAGTATATAGGGAATTAATAGATGAATGGTGGCACAATATATAGGGAATTAATAGATGAATGGTGGCACAGTATATAGTTCATTAATAGTGGCACAGTATATAGTTCATTAATAGTGGCAAAGTATATAGGGAATTAATAGATGAATGGTGGCACAGTATATAGGGAATTAATAGATGATTGGTGGCACAGTATATAGTTCATTAATAGTGGCACAGTATATAGTTCATTAATAGTGGCACAGTATATAGGGAATTAATAGATGAATGGTGGCACAGTATATAGTTAATTAATAGTGGCACAGTATATAAGGAATTAATAGATGAATGGTGGCACAGTATATAGTTCATTAATGGTGACATAGTATATAGGGAATGAATAGATGAATGGTGGCACATTATATAGGGAATTAATAGATGAATGGTGGCACAGTATATAGGGAATTAATAGATGAATGGTGGCACAGTATATAGTTCATTAATGGTGGCACAGTATATAGGGAATTAATAGATGAATGGTGGCACAGTATATAGTTCATTAATAGTGGCACAGTATATAGTTCATTAATAGGGGCACAGTATATAGGGAATTAATAGATGAATGGTGGCACAGTATATAGTTCATTAATGGTGGCACAGTATATAGGGAATTAATAGATGAATGGTGGCACAGTATATAGGGAATTAAGGGGAGGTACGGTATATAATTAAAGGGAAACTGACAGGCTGTTTACTCGCACTAAACCCAATACACTAGGTTACAGTGCAGTATACAAAAATTGGTCTTTCCATTTTCTAGGTATTGCCCCACATTGCTAGTATGCGAAGTCAGTCTTGTGCGCAATGGAGGCGGAGCTTCCCTGCCTCCATCCTGTATGCTGTGCTATGCCTCGCCATCTTTGTATATTTATAATTTTTTTTTTTTGCCAACTCTAGTATATTGTAGACTGTAAGCATATATTAGTGTGGTGTCCATCTCTTCAGTGTAAGAACCAGAGCTGTGTGGAGATTCCTGCGTAAGGTGGGTGATTGGTGATGGGTGCTGGGTGATTGGTGCTGGGTGATTGGTGCTGGGTGATTGGTGCTGGGTGATTGGTGATGGGTGCTGGGTGATGGGTGCTGGGTGATTGGTGCTGGGTGATTGGTGCTGGGTGATTGGTGCTGGGTGATTGGTGCTGGGTGATTGGTGCTGGGTGATTGGTGCTGGGTGATTGGTGATTGGTGCTGGGTGATTGGTGCTGGGTGATTGGTGCTGGGTGATTGGTGCTGGGTGATTGGTGCTGTATGATTGGGGATGGGTGATGGGTGCTGGGTGATTGGGGATGGGTGCTGGGTGATTGGGGATGGGTGCTGGGTGATTGGGGATGGGTGATTGGGGATGGGTGCTGGGTGATTGGTGCTGGGTGATTGGGGA
Source organism: Hyla sarda (assembly GCF_029499605.1). Lineage (NCBI taxonomy): Eukaryota > Metazoa > Chordata > Amphibia > Anura > Hylidae > Hyla > Hyla sarda. The sequence goes on from NC_079192.1 coordinate 90,519,947, forward strand.
TGGGTGATGGGTGCTGGGTGATTGGTGCTAGGTGATTGGGGATGGGTGATGGGTGCTGGGTTATTGGTGCTAGGTGATTGGTGCTGGGTGATTGGGGATGGGTGATGGGTGCTGGGTGATTGGTGCTAGGTGATTGGGGATGGGTGATGGGTGCTGGGTGATTGGTGCTAGGTGATTGGTGCTGGGTGATTGGTGATGGGTGCTGGGTGATTGGTGCTAGGTGATTGGGGATGGGTGATGGGTGCTGGGTTCTGTCATATAGAGCTCAGCTGGGGGCATATAGGGGGAGATTTATTAAAACCTTTGCAGAGGAAAATCCTTCCGCAAAACGATCTGATTGGTTGCTATGGGCGACTGCACCGCTCTTTCTCTGCACAGGTTTGATAAATCTCCTCTATAATACAGTATATTATAGGGCAGCTGTCATATCTTTTCTGTAAATAAGACTGACAGCAAAGCCAAAGTGTATATACACATGGCAGACCTTCATAGAAACTGTTCTTGACTCGATTTTACACCAACTTTTATGGGGGCTAAGAATGTCGAGAAAGCCTGGCGGGAGTCCACTGTGTCCCTGGGCCGCAGCACATCTGCCCATTAAGTCTGGCAGACGTTTTTTAAATTATGAAAAGTGCCCTCTTTTTTACTTGAGCCCCTGCCCTCCAAAATGTCTGTGCACGTCCCTGGTCTGCAGGGCAAAGCACAGGGGGCATTATATGTGAAGAGCACATGACAGGGGGCCCCCTGTCCTGTGCCCTTCACATATAATCCCCCCTGTCCTGTGCCCCTCACATAATGCCCCCTGTCCTGTGCCCTTCACATATAATGCCCCCTGTGCTGTGTGCCCCACACATATAATTTATATGTGTGGCACAGCACAGGGGGCATTATGTGAGGGGCACAACACAGGGGACATTATATGTGAGGGGCACAGCACAGGGGGCATTATATGTGAGGGGCACAGGACAGGGGGGCATTATATCATATAATGCCCCCTGTGCTGTGCCCCTCACCTAATGCCCCCTGTGCTGTGCCACACATATAAATTATATGTGTGGGGCACACAGCACAGGGGGCATTATATGTGTGGGGCACAGCACAGGGGGGCATTATATGATATAATGCCCCCCTGTGCTGTGCCCCTCACATATAATGCCCTCTGTGCTGTGCCCCTCACATATAATGCCCCCTGTGCTGTGCCCCTCACATATAATGCCCCTTGTGCTGTGCCACACATATAAATTATATGTGTGGGGCACAGCACAGGGGGCATTATATGTGTGGGGCACAGCACAGGGGGGCATTATATGATATAATGCCCCCTGTTATGTACCCCACACTTATAATGCCCCCTGTGCTGTGCCCCTCACATATATTGCCCCCTGTGCTGTTCCCCTCACATATATTGCCCCCTGTGCTGTTCCCCTCACATATATTGCCCCCTGTGCTGTGCCCCTCACATATAATGCCCCCTGAGTGGACAGGACATGGGGCTTTATATGTGAAGGGCACAGCACAGGGGGCATTATATGTGAGGGGCGCATGATAAGGGCATTATATGTGCGGGACGCATGATGGGGGCTTTATATATGAGGGGCGCATGATGGATGCATTATATGTGATGGGCAAAGAATGGGGGCATTATATGTGAAGGGCACAGCACAGGGGGCATTAAATGTGTGGGGCACATGACAGGAGCATTCTATGTGAGGGGCACAGCACAGAGGGCATTATTATGTTGGGGAACAGGACGGGTCATATTATATGTAGGGGCACAAGATGGGGCATTATTACTATATGTGAAGGCACAGAGTGTTTTGCCTTTCAGAAGTATAGTGTATATTGTGAGGAATTTCTGGGGTGGTACGTTTTTTAGGGGCCACAATACATTACGGTATTTTACTCAGAGGGTAGTTACAGCACAGCAAGTTATATTCCAAGAATGCACTGTGTGGTAGTATTAGATTTAGAGGGCACAGTGTGTGTTAGTATTATATTCAGTGGGTACAGTGTGTGATAGTATTATATTTAGAGGGTGCAGCGTGTGATAGTATTATATTCAGAGGGTGCAGTGTTTGGTAGTATTAAATTTAGAGGGCACAGTGTGTGGTAGTATTATATTCAGAGGGTACAGTGTATGGTGGTATTATATTCAGAGGGTACAGTGTGTTGTATATTCAGGGGGTACAGTATGTCAGAATTATATTAGGAGGGTGTGTGCCAGTATTATATTCAAAGAATACAGTGTTTGGCAGTATTATAATAATTATTGTTTTCATATAGAGGATCAGAATGCATTGGCATAGTGAGGAGACGTCTGGGCATCAAGTTCTGCAGAGAGAAGATTTAGCTGGAACAAATCCTGGCGGTATGTACCATCTGAATTAGATAAGGAAAGACTATAGAGAAGACGTCACCTGTAATCACTGATCTCTATAGTGAGGAGAATACACAATGATATCAGTGATTACAGGTGACGTCTTCTCTATAGTGAGGAGAATACACAATGATAAGACGTCACCTGTAGTCACTGATATCACTGCGTATTCTCCTCACTATAGAGCAGTGTTTTTCAACCACTGTGCCACGGCACACTAGTGTGCCATGACATAGTGTAAGATGTGCCGTGGGAAAAACACCCGCCGGGTGTTTTTGCCGCGGGACACCTCTGTGTCCCGAAAGTTGCTTTTGGGACACAGGGATGCCTCTAAGTCCCTGCGGCCCCGCGTTTACTTTAAAAACGCGGGGACCGCCGGGAGGTAGCGCACGCAGGGACGTCACTGACGTCCCATGCGTGCGCCCATAGCAACAATCGCAGAGGACCGGAGCAGCGAGGAGGACGCGCGCTGTCAACTTGGTAAGTGTTACCAGCGGCGCGTCACCTTTGGTGTTACGAGCACCGCTCCTCCGGTCCCGGGACCTACTTGTATAGCCGGACCGGAGGAGTGGTGCTCGGAACACCGAAGTGGGGCAGTACACAGGCATACAGCCTTCCGTAATACACTGTATGGCTGAAGGCTGTATGTTTGTGGGGGAACTGCACCTAATGTGGGGGGACTATACTGGGCCTAATGTGGGGGACTATACTGGGCCTAATGTGGGGGGACTATACTGGACCTAATGTGGGGGGACTATACTGGGCCTAATGTGGGGGGACTATACTGGGCCTAATGTGGGGGGACTATACTGGGCCTAATGTGGGGGGACTATACTGGGTCTAATGTGGGGGGACTATACTGGGCCTAATGTGGGGGGACTATACTGGGCCTAATGTGGGGGGACTATACTGGGCCTCATGTGGGGGGACTATACTGGGCCTCATGTGGGGGGACTATACTGGGCCTCATGTGGGGGAACTTTACTGGGCCTAATGTGGGGGGACTATACTGGGCCTAATGTGGGGGGACTATACTGGGCCTAATGTGGGGGGGACTATACTGGGCCTAATGTGGGAGGGACTATACTGGGCCTAATGTGGGGGGACTATACGGGGCCTAATGTGGGGGGACTATACGGGGCCTAATGTGGGGGGACTATACGGGGCCTAATGTGGGGGGACTATGCGGGGTCTAATGTGAGGGGACTATGCGGGGCCTAATGTGGGGGGACTATGCGGGGCCTAATGTGGGGGGACTATGCGGGCCTAATGTGGGGGGACTATGCGGGGCCTAATGTGGGGGGACTATGCGGGGCCTAATGTGGGGGGACTATGCGGGGCCTAATGTGGGGGGACTATGCGGGGCCTAAAGTGGGGGGACTATGCGGGGCCTAATGTGGGGGGACTATGCGGGGCCTAATGTGGGGGGACTATGCGGGTCCTAATGTGGGGGGACTATGCGGGGGCCTAATGTGGGGGGACTATGCGGGGGCCTAATGTGGGGGGACTATGCGGGGCCTAATGTGGGGGGACTATGCGGGGCCTAATGTGGGGGGACTATACTGCCAACCTAATGTGGGGAGACTATACTGCCAACCTAATGTGGGGAGACTATACTGCCAACCTAATGTGGGGAGACTATATTGCCAATCTAATGTGGGGGGACTATACTGCCAACCTAATGTGGGGGGACTATACTGCCAACCTAATGTGGGGAGACTATACTGCCAACCTAATGTGGGGGGACTATACTGCCAACCTAATGTGTGGGGACTATACTGCCAACCTAATGTGGGGGAAAATAAGATATATGCAAGATAAGATATATGCAGTGTGCATAGGAATTTGTTCATATATATATATATTTTTATTATTTTTTTAACTATAGTCCGGTCCTCCAAGGAGACAAGTGCAGTAAGTACTGAGTGACAGTGAGACAGATAAATAGATATAGTGCAGTGCGTTTTTTCCCTCTTTTTTTTTGCTCGTCAACCTCGGTAGCGGTGCCCCGCGAAAACATTTTTTTCCGAGGTGTGCCCTGACTCGAAAAAGGTTGGGAAACACTGCACTAACCTTACACACACGCTGTGAGTACACAGCGTGTGAGCTGCGGGGACGAGATCCACTAAAGGCCGGCGCGATGACGTCACATCATCGCGCCGGCGCCTGGAGGACCCGTCCCTGCGGCCTGCATACTGTAAGTAAGGGTATGCTCAGGGTCCAGGGGATTATGGAAACAGGATATGCTCCACTGTTAGGAGGAGGGGGGTCAGAGAAAAGGGAATATTTAATGAGGGTCTGCAGGGCAAAGCACAGGGGGCATTATATGTGAAGAGCACATGACAGGGGGGCCCCCTGTCCTGTGCCCTTCACATATAATGCCCCCTGTCCTGTGCCCTTCACATATAATGTCCCCTGTGCTGTGTGCCACACAGATAATGTATATGTGTGGCACAGCACAGGTGGCATTATGTGAGGGGCACAACACAGGGGACATTATATGTGAGGGGCACAGCACAGGGGGCATTATATGTGAGGGGCACAGGACAGGGGGGCATTATATCATATAATGCCCCCTGTGCTGTGCCCCTCACCTAATGCCCCCTGTGCTGTGCCACACATATAAATTATATGTGTGGGGCACACAGCACAGGGGGCATTATATGTGTGGGGCACAGCACAGGGGGGCATTATATGATATAATGCCCCCCTGTGCTATGCCCCTCACATATAATGCCCCCTGTGCTGTGCCCCTCACATATAATGCCCCCTGTGCTGTGCCCCTCACATATAATGCCCCTTGTGCTGTGCCACACATATAAATTATATGTGTGGGGCACAGCACAGGGGGCATTATATGTGTGGGGCACAGCACAGGGGGGCATTATATGATATAATGCCCCGTGTTATGTACCCCACACTTATAATGCCCCCTGTGCTGTGCCCCTCACATATATTGCCCCCTGTGCTGTTCCCCTCACATATATTGCCCCCTGTGCTGTGCCCCTCACATATAATGCCCCCTGAGTGGACAGGACATGGGGCTTTATATGTGAAGGGCACAGCACAGGGGGCATTATATGTGAGGGGCGCATGATAAGGGCATTATATGTGCGGGACGCATGATGGGGGCTTTATATATGAGGGGCGCATGATGGATGCATTATATGTGAGGGGCAAAGAATGGGGGCATTATATGTGAAGGGCACAGCACAGGGGGCATTAAATGTGTGGGGCACATGACAGGAGCATTCTATGTGAGGGGCACAGCACAGAGGGCATTATTATGTGGGGGAACAGGACGTGTTATATTATATGTAGGGGCACAAGATGGGGCATTATTACTATATGTGAAGGCACAGAGTGTTTTGCCTTTCAGAAGTATAGTGTATATTGTGAGGAATTTCTGGGGTGGTACGTTTTTTAGGGGCCACAATACATTACGGTATTTTACTCAGAGGGTAGTTACAGCACAGCAAGTTATATTCAGAGAATGCACTGTGTGGTAGTATTAGATTTAGAGGGCACAGTGTGTGTTAGTATTATATTCAGTGGGTACAGTGTGTGATAGTATTATATTTAGAGGGTGCAGCGTGTGATAGTATTATATTCAGAGGGTGCAGTGTTTGGTAGTATTAAATTTAGAGGGCACAGTGTGTGGTAGTATTATATTCAGAGGGTACAGTGTATGGTGGTATTATATTCAGAGGGTACAGTGTGTTGTATATTCAGGGGGTACAGTATGTCAGAATTATATTAGGAGGGTGTGTGCCAGTATTATATTCAAAGAATACAGTGTTTGGCAGTATTATAATAATTATTGTTTTCATATAGAGGATCAGAATGCATTGGCATAGTGAGGAGACGTCTGGGCATCAAGTTCTGCAGAGAGAAGATTTAGCTGGAACAAATCCTGGCGGTATGTACCATCTGAATTAGATAAGGAAAGACTATAGAGAAGACGTCACCTGTAATCACTGATATCATTGTGTATTCTCCTCACTATAGAGAAGACGTCACCTGTAATCACTGATCTCTATAGTGAGGAGAATACACAATGATATCAGTGATTACAGGTGACGTCTTCTCTATAGTGAGGAGAATACACAATGATAAGACGTCACCTGTAGTCACTGATATCACTGCGTATTCTCCTCACTATAGAGCCTTAGCACTTTCCCATTCTGTGGCAATTGGTATATATGATTATTATTCTGACATATGAGCACAGCCTAAGAGCCTTAAACAAGGTTAGGACTGTATGATACATTTAATAATATTGTAAGTTCCGTAATCTTCTGTCCGCCAACACAAAATACTCTAATAGCGCCCCTCCCGAGACTCGACTCTGGATCCGCCCCTGCTCCCAGCATGCCCTGACAGCCGAAGGCTGAGAGTTGTAGTTTTGCAACAGGTGGGCAGCCACAGAGGATCGGTGTTGCAGTATGTCAATCTAGGGCCATGGTGTCTGATCTTGAACTGGCAGCAGGAGCCACGACCACTTTAAATCAATGGCTGCTGGGACGTATGACTAGTGACATCCTTCGTTCCAGACCGCAACGTCAGGGACGTCACTCGTCAGACGTCCCGGCGGCCAGCGCTGCTGCTCATTGAGCCTACCGGAGTACCCTTGGTCTATGTAAGAAACCTATGGGCCGAGGCTGTTGGGGCCACCAAATGATATTACTTGTACAGAATGTCTGGTTAGGAGAAACAAATATAACGTACCCACAGGGAGTGGCGCCATTTTAATAAAATTTGTCAAAAACCTTAGATAACAGTCATACAGAATATATTAGAAAGCTTTTTTGATTTTCAGCCAATCAGAGAGCAGCACTTCTGAAATAGAACTCCCAGGAGGTAACAGCGTGTCACACATGTGATGTCATAACCATTGTCCACCAAAGAGCAGCACTGAGCAGAAATAACACGGCTCCTGTTCATTCTCCATCAGTGAGGGGCCGGTGCTGGACACTGTGTAGGGACGCGGGAATGCAAAGTCATACACATGACTGTGACTGGTAAGTGTTACATTGTTGTGTCCAAAAGGTCTTTAGTGCAGTTCCATGTGTATTTCTATGATAAACATGTAAATAATCTATCTTTTTTTTCTTATCTTAGATGCACTATCTCCAGGACATGGAGTAGCATTTCCGGACCTACAGCAAGACGTTGGATGAAGGCATAGCCCCAGAAATAACACTGGTCCTGTTCATCAGTGAGGGGCCGGTGCTGGACACTGTGTAGGGACACGGGAATGCAAAGTCATGCACATGACTGTGACTGGTAAGTGTTACATTGTTTTGTCCAAAAGGTCTTTATTGCAGTTCCATGTGTATTTCTATGATAAACATGTAAATAATCTATCTTTTTTGTCCCCTATCTTAGATGCACTATTTCCAGGACATGGAGTAGCATTTCGGGACCTACAGCAAGACGTTGGATGAAGGCACAGGCCTAGGAATCATGCACATACACAGAAACATTTGCCCAAATTCTAGAGGTAACCTCCTTTAGTATGCCCAGAGGAAGGGCCATACAGTAGCCATGGATTCCCTACAGGTTTCCTCCCCTCTGGAGGTTTTTCCTGTCCTGAGTATTAGTTACTGTACGCTCTTTGTGAGTGATGGGAGGTTACAAAAAATCCCCTACACAAACATTTTAATAAATAATAAATACAGTTCCCCTTTTTTTAAACTGTTCTTTGACTTGCTCGACTCATTTATTTATTTCTGTGTGTGAAAATAGAGTTAGCAAAACATGGATGACCAAAGCTGCTCTCCTGCACGATCTGCATAATGTGGTGCAGAGAGAGGCAACTGGTGCTGGGTGGTGCAGTTTATGAGGCAAACGTAGAACACCCAGCAAGTTCCATGCACAAGCCTTTTTCTGATGAATGGGACTTATGCAGGGAACTTGCTAGGGGTCATACGGTTGCAAAGGATCAACTTTTGGATACATGAACTGTCCCTTAAAGGGGTACTCCGCCTCTAGATATTTTATCCCCTATGTAAAGGATAGGGGATAAGATGTCTGATCAAGGGGATCCTGCTGCTGGGACCCCAGCAATCTCCATGCAGCAACCAAAATTCTAAATAGTATGTTTAGATCACTGGTTCCTGTGGTGGGATTCGTGACATCATGCCACACCTTCTTGTGACATCACACCACCTCCCATAGACATAAATGGAAAGGGCGTGGCGTGAGGTCACGACCCGCACCACGAGAACCCAGAGTTCTAAATATATTATTTGGAACGCCGGGTGCTGCATGAAGATCGCGGGGGTCCCAGTGATCAGTCATCTTTTGTCCTATCCGTAAGGTAGGGGATAAGATATCTAGGGGCGGAGTACCACTTTAAGGAATTAGAGAGTGTAGGCATGCCTTACAAGCAGGTAGAAAAAGAACAGCTGGGAGAAATGACAGGACACAAAGCAATATTTGGCTGGGACCGATTTTGGGTGTGTTCTGGCCAATTAAAGGAGAACTATGGCAAAAATTAATTTATCCCCTATCCATGGGTTATGGGATCAGTAGCTGATCGTGGGGGGTCCCCCTGCAATACCTGGGATGAGACCCGTCGCTCAGTGAGAAGCGCTCGCTGCAGACGTCAAATCTCAATTTCCCTGGACCCCCCCCCCCCCCTTCCTTCATGTCCACCACAGACGCCCCCAGACTGCTGTTTCTTACAGAGTTTTATGCCCAGAAATGGTTGGCTACTCACTTTGTCAGTAGATTCTCATCCTAAATATGAAGACAATCGGGGAAATGTACCTGTGGAGAGGAAATGTTGTCCAATTGCTCTTAGCAACCAATCAGATCACTTCTTTTATTTTTCAGAGGTCTTCTCAAGAATGAAAGAAGTAATCTGATTGGTTGCTATGGGCAACATGATGAAAACATATTTTTTTTCTTTAACAACTACAGTACTACAACACCCATTGTAGTGTGTCTTTTCAACCTGTGCCTCCTCCAACCCTGACCCTTAGGGGGGCACAGACTGACCACACTTGGGGTTGTAGTACTTTCATTTTTACAGTTCCCCTATAACTCTGCAGCTTCGGTAGAAGTATGAGGCTCAGCCTTAGAGTCAGTGTATCTTGCTGCTCCGGTGTTCTTCTATTTTACAGCCTGGACCCTTGACTTGGGGATATTATAGCTGCTAAAACCTACCATCCACCAACCCCCAAAAGCCCCTTTGTAACGAGGAATCCCTTACCTTAAACATGACAGACACAGTGTTTGTGGTAACAAGGCCACAGCAGCCCATTTATTAAATATCAAACAATAAATAACAATAAAACATTGTAAGGCAACCTTGTATGAACATCATACATAACATTGAATAAAACATTTTTTTTTTTTTTTCAAAGTAAAGTTTTATTAAGGTTTTCAACATACAAGGTAAAATGAAAATTACAACATGAGAAGTGTCTACACTGGTCAGGCAACAAAGCCCACATGGCTCAAGTAAACAAGGAGTTTGGGTCACTCAGCGAAGTTAAACATTACAGCAGTCCGAGCCTCACATCATAAATGAACTCCAGAGAACAGAGGTTGTGAGTAGCTAACAGGATTCAGAACTACGTATAAATTCGATAACTTTAGCGAAAATTCAAACATCGCCAGTATTGAAGCAGAGAACCAGGGCAGACAAAGGAAACACAATATCGGTAGAGGGAACTGGAAGATAGGAGAGGAGGGAGAGAGAGGAAAAGATACAGGGGGGGGGATAGAGGAAGGAGGGGAGGGTGTAGAAGAATCGAAGAGGGGGAGATAGGATGCAGCAGACTTAGTGTAATATGGCAGAGAGTCTTACCTGTTCGGACTGAACCTCTCCACCTGTCTAAGCAGTAAACAGCAACTGTGGGTGAGCTATTGCGGAGTTGGACAGAGGGGGATGAGCGTGCGTGGTGACAGATCCAGGTTATCATCAGTGAACTCCTGAAAGGCAACATAGGATAGCGAAGGCGACCAAACAGCATGGTATTTATCGAACTGTCGGGTAGAGTCTGCCCGGAGTTCTTCCATCCTACAAGTATAGGTAACTTCCCTCAGCCATGAGGAGTAGGTCGGGGGTAGTGGAGATTTCCAAAGGCGAGGGATCACAGCTCTAGCCGAGATAAGTAAATAGTGTGCTAAAGTGGCTGACAGACGGGGGCATGTGTTAGGGAATATGGACAGGAGGATAGGTCGTGGGTCCTTATTGATGGAAAGGGTCGTCAGCCTATTTATGGTAGATAAAACTTGTGTCCAAAACGTATTCAATGTCGGGCATGTCACCCAGATATGGGACATTGTCCCTTTTGAGCGTTCACACCTCCAACATGCATCAGAAGCCTGTGGGAACATCTGCGCCAAAAGAGACGGCACTCTGTACCATCTCGTGATGATTTTATAGTTAGTTTCTTGTGCCTTGCATGAGATACTAGATTTGTGACAATGTAGCAGGGCACGAGACCAGTCATTGTCAGGAATAGAACATTGTAGTTCCCTTTCCCATGCCACTCGATAGGGCAGGGGAATTTCAGAGCGTTCCCCTATGATCAGGGCATAGAGAGTTCCGATTGCATGGGGGACAGGAGCGGAGGCCGCACAAAGGGTTTCAAAGGGGGTCAGTTGTCTATGAAGATGGAGTGCGGCTTTGTTGGTGTTATAGAAGTGTAGAAGTTGACTATATTGGAACCTATGTATAGTTGAAGGCTGAGTTCCACCCAAAAGGTCGGAGAGGGATTTCAAGCCTGTGGGTTGCAGTAAGGAAGAGAATAGGACATAATCAGACTTTTTACGCGTTAAGAAAGTGGCAGAAGTCTGCGCTGGAGGGAAGAGCACATTGCCAAACAGGGGCATAAGGGGGGCCATCCGGGAAATAGTGAGATGTATTTTTCAAGTAGGACTGATGTGCTCGCAGTATTGAATGTGTTACCGGGGGTAAATGGTCAGGTGGGTGCAAGGGGGCGGGCAGTCTTTTGGTCCACAAGGTAGACCTAGCATCCACACCACAGAGATTTCTTTCAAAGACAACCCATTGCTTAGCAGTCTGACTGTGGTAGCAGTCTAGTATTCTGGCTAATATGATTGCCTTGTAATACGATAGGCAGTCTGGCAGTGCGAGGCCACCCTCCCTCTTGCGTCTATAAAGCACCTTCCCTGCCAAGCGGGGATGTTTCTTACTCCAAACAAAGTGAGACTGCATTGCAGAGAGGTCCTTAAAGAAAGAACGGGGGATATGACAGGGGATACAGGCAAAGAGATAGAGTAAGCGGGGTAGGATGTTCATTTTAAAAATATTTACCCTGCCAATCCATGAGAAGTTTTTATTGTCCCATTTCGACAAGTCAGTTCTCAGGGTGTGGAACAATGGGGGAAAATTTAATTGAAAAGTGCTAGCCAGATCACTAGGGACTAGGATCCCAAGATATTTCAGTGATGACCTCTGCCATTTAAAAGGGTAAGTGGAAGAAATGTGAGTGATCATTTGGGAGGGCAGTGTGATATTGAAAGCTTCGCTTTTGGATGGGTTCAGTTTATAGTTACCATAAGCCGAATATTGTGCTATGGTGGAGAGGAGGGAAGGGAGGGTAGTGAGCGGGGAGGAGAGAAATAGAAGGACATCGTCAGCGAACGCTGAGCATTTGCAACTGCACGAGGGAGAGGAGAGGCCTCTTATATCTGGATTCGAGCGTATTGCATTGAGCAAGTGCTCCATGCATAGGACATAAAGGATAGGTGATAATGGGCAGCCTTGCCTCGTACCGTTGCGAATGCTAAAGGGAGCCGACAGCTGTCCATTGATTCTTATTCTAGCCTGGGGTGAGGAATACAGCGCCATGATTCTGGCAAACATATGGGGGCCCAAACCTATTTGTCTCAGAGTCGATCCCAAAAATTCCCAGTCCACCCAGTCAAAGGCCTTCTCCGCGTCCAGAGAGAGCAAGAATAGGGGAGAAGCGTGTAATCGAGCACAATGCACTGCAGAGAATGCTCATAGAGTATTATCTCTTTCCTCCCTTCCGCGGACGAAGCCCACCTGATCCGGGTGGATGAGGGAGCTCATGTAGGGTGCCAATCTATTTGCTATTAATTTCGCGAATAATTTTGTGTCAGTGTTAAGGAGAGATATTGGTCGGTAGTTAGAGCACTGCAGGGGGTCCCTCCCATCTTTTGGAATGACTGTGATATATGCGTCAAGGAAGGCCTGGGGGATTGAGGAGGAAGATGAGATAGCATTAAAAGTCAGCAGGAGTGTGGAGGACAGGTCATCCCTGAGGGTCTTATAGTACTTGGCAGTATAGCCATCTGGTCCCGGACTTTTACCAGCAGGTAGGGCCGATATCGCCAGGTGGAGTTCCTCAGGGGTGAACTGAGCCTCCAAGTCCGAGATAGATTCAGCAGTTAGGATGGGCAATGCCGTTTCATGTAAGTAATTCTGTAAGGAGGGTTGAGTGTCAATGTAAGAGGAGAGAGCGGTAGGTTAAGGGAGGTTATATAGGTCTGTATAATATTTCTGAAAAGTTTCCAGTATTTCCGGCGTGAGGGAAGAAGGGGTGCCTGATCGAGTGCGAATGGAGGGGACATAGAGGGTCGAGCGTGTCGCCCTAAGGGCCCTCGCCAGCATCTTCCCCGATTTATTACTCCACTCGTAGAACAGTCTACCCGTTAGTTGTCTATAGTGGCAGTGTTTTTTGTTGAGCGCCTCTAACAGATCACTCCTGACTCTGATAAGTTCACGGTAAGTTGAGTCCTGTTGGTGTTGTTTGTGCCGTGTCTCTAGGATGTGCAGCTCTCGGTATAATGTCATCAGCTTAGCTGAGGCTTCCCTTTTCAGCCGAGCCCCATGCCTCATCAAAACTCCCCTCAAGACACATTTCAATGTTTCCCACTTGATTAGCGGTGACGACGGATCTGACGAGTGGTCTTGAATAAAATGGGGAATCGTCGATTTCAGTTCCTGAATGCAAAGAGCATCAGAAAGCAATGACTCATTAAGCTTCCAAGAGGCATGTGGCTTGGCCAAGGTCGGAAGCGTAAATGTACCCTGAACTGGGACATGATCAGACATAGAGACAACACCAATCGTAACAGAAGTAAAAGAGGGGAGGAGGGAGTGTGAACAGAGAATGTAGTCTATTCTACTGTATGTTTGTCTAGGGTGTGAGAAGAAGGTATAATCTCGTCCTTGTGGATGGAAGGCTCTCCAGGTATCAATTAACTGTAATAGATGTAGCTTATGCCTAAGGGCCCTGAGTTTACTATGAGAGATGTATGAGTGTCCTGATGAGGTGTCCACCTGAGGGAATAGAGGTGTGTTAAAGTCTCCACACAGGAGAATCTGACCCTTGGCAAAGGAGGAGAGTCTCTCCAAAGTCTTCAGTAAGAACTGAATTTGGTTATGGTTCGGAGCGTATATAGAGGCCACCGTCAGATTACGTCCCGCAAGGAGGCAATTGGCGAAGACAAATCGAGCGTCTGTGTCAACTAGGGAGGTCTGGATCGTAATGGGAAGCGTCCTGTGAAAAACTATGGATACACCCTTAGTCCTGGAATCAGGGTTAACACTATGTATCCATTTATCGTAGTGCCTGGTTGGTATGGTAGGGAGGTGACCTTTTTTAAAATGTGTTTCCTGTAGAGCTATGATATGGGATCTTTGCTTATGAATGGAGAACAACGTCTGGGCACGCTTTTCGGGGGTGTTGAAACCCTTGACATTAAGGGTAGTAATGTGAAGGTCAACCGCCATCAGATGTAATGTGTAAATGCCAATATTCACCACACCGTTGGTAGACAGGTGGAGGGTCCAGCCCATCAGTCAGGCAAGTGTCCGAGGATTCAAGTCTGCGTATAGAAGAGAGCACAAGTAAGTGGGGAGGAAGGGAAAAGGGAGGAAAGCAAGGGAAGAGAAGCTTCTGCACAGACACAGAAGCAAAGGGACTAAAGGAATAGACCATAAGGGTCAGAGGTACCAACGGAACCAGTCCGATGTACATACTAGTGGGGTAACGTGATAGACAAGCCAGAAAGGACAGCATTTAGTGGTCCTGGGTTGGACTTATGAGTAACAGGTCAGAGCTTCATCCCCGCTTAAGGGGATGAGGCGAGTATGAAACGGGCTAAGTGTGACAACAGTAGCAACTAAATTAGGGGAACAATGGTAGTTGGTAGGTTATGGGCATTATGTGTGCAGGTAGTAAATTATATTTAGGAAGAGTGGGTACCATGGGAGCAAAGGAGACATAAAATAAACAAGTAAAGAATATAAGACTAACAGGCCAGGAAACAGTGACCATATGAGGACAAGCTATAAAAGACAAGAAATATCAGTAATCTATCTGCGGTGACATAATGCAACCACATTTGACAGTGTTAAACTACATATGAGGTAATACACTAATATCTCAGATAGGCAGCTCAGGTTTTACGTTTCGATCTTTGCTGCAGCGGGACACTTGTGGTGACCTCGGATGGACCGTCTCTCGGAGATCGATCAGGACGGTTTTGCGGTGCAGCAGGAAGGGGAGATAAGAACAAGGCTTCCCACTCAGGCAGACTGACATGGGGGATACGGAAGGCTTCAAGGAAGGCAGGCAAATCTTCCGGTCTCTTGAGCGTAGAGATATTGGATCCATACTTTGCAATCAGAGAGAAGGGGAAGCCCCATCTGTAAACAATTTTAGCATTTTGTAACAGAGTCAGCAACGGTTTCAAGGAGGCTCTCAAACGGAGGGTCCGTAGAGAAAGATCTGGGTATATCTGTATAGGGGAACCATTATAGGAAAGGTTTTTAACCTGTCTAGCACCTCTCAGGATTGCCTCTTTCTGGAGAAAATGATGCACTCTGCAGACAACATCACGGGGCTTTTTCGGATCAGGATGTTTCGCTCTGAGAGCCCTGTGAGCACGATTCAGTTCTATGTTCGAATACGGCGGTTTCTTTAGTAGTTCATTAAAGAGACGTTGCAATGTATCTGGCAAGTTCTGAGGTAGAATTGTTTCCGGAAGGCCCTTGATCCTAAGATTATTGCGCCGATTCCTATTATCAAGATCGTCCAAGTGATCAATTGTGTGGATTTGCTGTAATGTCAATTTCTCTGTGGCTTCCTGTAGTTTCTGGAGGTGGGTTGTAGTAGTAGAGCAAAAATCCTCCAGTCTCTGGTCCTTCTTATGTAAGTTAGACACCTCATCCTTAACGGGTTCCAGGTCACGGTTCCAAGCAAGTTTGAGATCGGTCGCCAGCGTTGCCAAGTCAGCTTAAGTGGGGATCAGGGTCAAGAGTGCTTGCAATTTAGGGTGTCCCTGCAATGTCGAGAGCGCCATCTCAGGAGTAAGTGGAAAGGTAGGAGGCGGCACATGTGACTGAAACGTGGCAGTTATGGCTGGCATCTGCTGTCTAGAGGGTGCAGACCTATGAGGGGCATCCTCCGTTGGAGTATGAGAGTCCTCAGAGGATGAATGGTCACGGGAACGGCGTTTATTATGTCTCACTTTCATCGGGGTCTTGAATAATTTTTTCTTTGCAGGGGGACTTTTACCCCAGTACTCAGGGGCGTCACTATCCACAGATGAGTCTTGAGAGTCTCTATCAGAGTTGGAGCCATCAGAGTACATTTCATTGGCCCAGTCAGTTATGTCGCATGCCGGAGGGCCAGGAACCTTTTCTGGGAGCACAGGTAGCTGGGGTGGCGCAGCCACTCCGCGTACAGGTGGTGTACGTAAAGTCCCTTGCGATTTATGTCGTTTCTCAACCAGCCTCCAATAGCCATCTTGTGACTGCTGGGCATTCCCCGAGTCCTGGCAGGTAGGTAATAAAGGTGTCATAGATGCAGGATTCGTATACTGGATCTCACGTGAAACGTGTTGGCCAGTGGCAGGAGACGGCAAGGATGGCGAGGGGCCAGCAGCCTGTGGATTCATTGCGGCAGGACCGGCAGCCATGGAGGAGGCTATTGTGTCGGGTGATGTATTATTGGGAGTTGGGGACTCAGGCTGCAAGCCCTGGCGAAATTCAGGTGCAGGAAGTACCTGATGTTCAGGTTGTGGCATCAAGCTGTGGTCAGGAGCCGGGGAGGCAGGTATTGCAGACTGCCCTACTGGTTTGTCATCAGTAGACTGTGAGGATCCCATCCCTATCTGTGTCACATAGAGGTTGGTGGATATAGGCTGTATGGCAGGGCCTAGCTTCTTAGTGGGTTGATGCCCGGGCATTGGTGGTCTGACAGAGGCAGATAAGCACTCAGGTAGGGATGTGGAGGTAAGTGGGGAAGGAGTCTCTAAGTTAAGTGCAGTTCCGCACCAGTAGGTGACCGGGTGCTGGACGGCACAGGTCTGTGCCGGACGCTGTGGCGCAGCAGGAGATGGCAGCAGTGGAGGCCGTGAGGTAGCCGAGCACTGGTGCTGGAGGGAGGCGGCGGCACTTACTTCCAGTATCGCGCACGGCGCGTTGTCAAAGCCCGGAGCAGAGTCCTGTGTATTGTCGCCGGTCTCTCTCTGTCTGCAGGCCGTGTGAGCTGCACTGTCAGCGGGGTCACTTGCTGCAGACGCCGCGTGGAGCGCCTGCTCACTCCTTCTCCCCGCCTCGCACTGCTGTTGTTGGGGAATGGCGTCTGAAGGCCGCACCACAGGTTGGTCGGTCCGATCGGATGGCTGAGATGCGAAATAGCGGGCGATACCGCTCAGAGGAGGCACAGTGGGTGCAGGTTGCTTCTTCTTCCGTTTGGCACGAGATCTACCACCCATAACCTTCAGATTAGCCCGTTTTCAGTCCAGTCCGGCCGGAGCTCTCACACCATGCTTCCTCTCTCTAGCGAGTCCAGTCACGCCCTGAATAAAACATTCTTAACATAAGTTAAACAATTAACATGTCCCTAATACAGGAGGAGGACCTGAAGGCACTGTTACCGAGCCCAAGCTAGAATGGGGCCTCACTTGCTCCTAGCCGTTAGCGCCTGCACAGGAGCACCATTTTGTGAGGCCCCCCAACAATCCTGGGAACCCATGTTCCCTTGCAGAATTTTCCATCGGGCTGGGACCGCTCCCAGCACACCTCCACACTGTATCCCATCACCTCCATGCCATCCACTTGTACCTCCAGGTCTCTCTCCTGCCACCGCCACAATGGCGACAAGTGACTCCTCACTTGTCCCCGTTCCACCACAGACTAAGTGCTCGCTCCACCACCTCCCGAATCTCCAAGATCCACAGATCCATACCAAAAATATTCAGATGAACGCCATCATCATCCAAGAACTCCGAAGAGCTCCCCTCCAATTCTCTATGACGCACCACCAGGCCCCCATTACGGGTCACAAATTTGCCCACCACCTTATTGAGTTTAATCCGTGCTCTATTAATGGCAACCACAGACCTGGCCTGCCTCCATTTCCTCCTGGCCACCATTTCAGACCACACGATGATCAGGCCTGGAAAGGACGACCACAATCGCATCAAGTCCAGCTTGATGTCCCAGGTCAGATCCCGGGATCTCCTCACACCCAAATCATTCCCTCCTAGGTGTATGACAAGGTCGTTGGGGGCTCTGTCCAAGTGTACAAAAAACTGAACCCAGGCCAACAATTCCGCATTCCGCTCTTCCCCAACCAGTGGACCTGACCTGCCGAACTCGTCAAGCCCAACTGCCGACCCGCTGGACGAACACCAGCCCGCACTCCACCCCTCACCACATAGGAGTGGCTGATAATCCACACAAGTCCCGGGCCGCCACCTGAAAGACAAAAAACAATAACAAAATACAAACCGCACTCCCCCAACACACAACAATCACAGCAAATGAGGACGAACATACAACTGAAACCTCTCCGACTCCCACCTCCCAATCCGCCTAATGATCTCGGTTCCCAAGCCCCAACGAGACGCCTCGGTAGCCGCCCCAATGCGGAACGCATGCGAGCTATAATCCCGTGCCACACAACCCACCACCGCCAAACACTTCCAAAAAAAAACCACGAATTGAAAACGCAATAAAAAAACTCCCGTCTGCGTGTACCAATAAAGGACCCACAACCCCCACCCTCACCTCCAAAAAAGCCGCATAGCAAAAAACCGGACACATAGCCGAGCCCCGTAAGGCCGCCAAACGCACAGTAACCCCACGACCCTCCTGATCCGTTTTGGAACGGCGCAGCAAAGAACGCAAAACCCCACCTTCCAAACTAACATCCGCAATGCCCCAAAAAACGCCAAAACAAACGCCAATCAAAACAAACAACGCTCGTAATCCGAAATAGAAATCCCATCCAACGCCGTCCCGAACCGACACAAAAGCGGAAACGTCACCGGACGCCTCGAATCCCTGGACACCGCCCCCCTCCGAAACCCCCGCAGTGCCTAACGCACCAAAAACGACTTAGAGACGTCCGGCAAACCACGAACTTTGAACCAGAACGCAAAAGCCGACATCCGACGGCCAATCCCCGCCGGAGACACGTCCTCGCAAAACGGCCTACCAACATAATACAATAGGGCCGCCTCCCAATCTGCAGGGGCGCCCATAAACGACAACTGTCCCAGTAGCGTCTCCCAGTCCGACCACCAGCGTCGATAAGAAGCCCAAGTAGCCTGGCTTACTGACCGACAGACTAAAGCGAGCGCCAACTCTAAACCAGATGCCACAGCCATTCCGGACACGGAAGGCCGGTCACCTCGGCCTCCGGCGCCAGTTCCCGGAAACGGTCCCACTGTAAGCGAGAGAGAGCGTCAGCCACCGAATTATCCACCCCCGGCACATGCAACGCCACCACCTGAGAATTAAGCTCTAGCACCCTCAACACTAATCGCCTCAGCAACGCGACCACTGGCGGAGAACTCGCCGTCTGGTTGTTGACCACCCCCAGGTTGTCACAATGGAAGCACACATTCCTATTGCGAAACAGCTCCCCCCATACAAACACTGCAACCACGATCGGGAACAATTCCAGGAATGCAAGGTTCCTAGTCAGCCCCGTCTCCCGTCATACCTCCACACACCACTGACCCTGAAGGTAAGCCCCAAACCATCAGGCCCCAGCCGCATCGGTATACAGATCCAGGTCAACGCTCGATACCGGCCTCCCCATCACCACAGAGCGCCCATTATACCGACCCAAAAAATCCTGCCACACCCTCAGGTCCTCACGCAACCCCACCGGCAACCGCACATAGTGATTAGGCCGAGAAACACCCACCGTGACCGCCGCGAGACGTCTGCAAAAAACCCTCCCCATAGGCATGATCCGGCACGCAAAATTGAGACGCCCCAGCAAAGACTGGACCTCCCGCAGCTGCAGCTTCCGAACCCGACACGCCCTCACCACCGCCTCCCTCAGCTCGCCCAGCTTATCTTCTGGCAGCCGGCACTCCATGGCCACAGTGTCGATCACTATGCCCAAAAACTTCACCGACGTAGACGGGCCCTCAGTCTTGTCAGGCGCCAACGGAACGCCAAACCAATCCGACACCCTCTCCATTTCCTGTAGTAAAATAGCATACTCCCTAGACCCCGCCGGGCCCAAAAACAGGAAGTCATCAAGGTAGTGCAAAACCGAATCCAAACCCGACTCTACCTGCACCACCCACTCCAAAAAGGAGCTAAACTGCTCAAAAAACGCACATGAAACTGAGCAACCCATGGGCAAACACATGTCTACAAAAAAACGCCCTCCCAAACAGCACCCCAATAACGCAAAACTGTCCGGGTGTACCGGCAACAGACGAAAAGCGGCCTCAATGTCCGTCTTGGCCAACAAGTATAAGTCACAGCACAGATAGCTGGGTCAATGCCGTCATTCACCGACCCTCCAGAAGGATGTGAAAGGTGGTGAAACAGGCGGAACTTATTAGGCCCACCAACGGAGGCGAGTCAAAAGGACCAGCCATCCGACCCAAAGACACCTCTTTCATCAGTTTCTCCTCCACCAAATCTGGCCGGACAAGAGCCGAGACCAAATTCCTAACCTCCCCATTCCCATCCAGAACCCCCTCAAAGGGGATACGGAATCCGTCCGTAAACCCCGCCCTCAAAAATTCCGCCGCCGCCCTATTTGGGTACTTGGCGAGGAAAGGCTCCATCCTTGCCACCTGCACCGGGGTCGCCCCTCTTCGCATCAACCTCCCCCAATTTGCCTTTACCCCGCCGGAAACAGCGCGACAGCCCGTGGCCACCCACTCCGCACCCGGAGCATTCGTGCTTAAAACGGCACTCTGCTCCGAACTTGCAATTCCCTTTATTGAATTGCCAGCAAACACCCTGACCCCGGCCCTGCACCTCCGGCGCTGTCTTGAAAGGACTGCAGGCCACCCCCACTGCGTGGAGCCGCCATAAGCCGCATCCACAGCCCTATGTCCTTATGGTCCCACCTCAAATCATGGCGCACCACCATCCGCTGCCTAAACTGTTCATCGTACCAAAGCCACGCCGAACCCCCATACACCCAATACGCCTCCCCAACAGCGTCCAAATAACAAAAGAGACCAGAGTAATGCTCCGGCGACTTTTCTCACACAACGCTGCCCAAAATAGCGAACGCCTGAAGCCAGTTGGAGAAGGTCCGCGGTATCAGCCGATACCGCCGGCGCTCCTCCTCCTCAACTTTCTCCATACGCTTCGACTCATCCGGCCTTAAGGTGCGCGCCCAAGGGGCCCTCAAAACACACGTACACCTCCCCCCGAGCAGAAGCAGCCAAACGAACCCCCCCACCGGATCCCGACGCCCCCACCACCGGAGGTGAGCTCGCCCGAGCAACCCCAGGACCCCGACTATATCCACCAGCCCCTTGGACAAAGTCGCTGCGCCCCACACAGGTACCGGCGACCCACCCGCAGACAACCCGCTACTGCGCAGCAACGCTTGCAACCCATCTACGAAATATTGCAAACCCTACAACCCCCCCACCCACCCTGAACCCGCAGCAGTGGAGACAGTGGTGTACTCACCCGACCTCACCGGCTCTGGACCAGCGGCCGTAACTCCAGCTGCAGGACGGCTCCGGACATCACGGACTCGGCTCACATCGACGACAGGAGGCTGGACTCGGAGAACCCCCTCCGTGCGGAATGCAGCAACACCAGTCAAATCACCCCCAACAGCGGCATCATAGTAACATAGTAACATAGTTAGTACGTTCGAAAAAAGACATATGTCCATCAAGTTCAACCAGGGAATTAAGGGGTAGGGGTGTGGCGCGATATTGGGGAAGGGATGGGATTTTATATTTCTTCATAAGCATTAATGTTATTTTGTTCCAGGAATGTATCTAATCCTGTTTTAAAGCTGTTAATTTTTCCTGCTGTGACCAGTTCCTGAGGTAGACTGTTCCATAAGTTCACAGTTCTCATGGTAAAGAAGGCGTGTCGCCCCTTGAGACTAAAGTTTTTCTTCTCCAGACGGAGGGAGTGCCCCCTCGTCCTTTGGGGGGGTTTAACCTGGAACAGTTTTTCTCCATATTTTTTGTATGGGCCATTAATATTCTTATATACGTTTATCATATCCCCCCTTAAACGTCTCTTCTCAAGACTAAACAATTGTAACTCCTTTAATCGCTCCTCATAGCTAAGATGTTCCATGCCCCATATTAGTTTATTTGCGCATCTCTGCACCCTTTCCAGCTCCACAGTGTCCCTTTTATGTACAGGCGACCAAAACTGAACAGCATACTCCAGGTGAGGCCGTACCAATGCTTTATAAAGGGGGAGTATTATGTCCCTGTCCCTTGAGTCCATGCCTCTTTTGATACATGACAATATCCTGCTGGCTTTGGAAGCAGCAGCCTGACATTGCATGCTATTCTGTAGTCTGTGATCTACAAGTACACCCAGATCCTTCTCTACCAGTGACTCTGCCAGTTTAATTCCCCCCTAAGACATATGACGCATGCAGGTTATTAGTACCCAGATGCATAACTTTACATTTATCCACATTGAACCTCATTTGCCAAGTGGATGCCCAGACACTTAGTCTATCCAAGTCATCTTGTAACTTATGCACATCCTCTATAGACTGTACCGTGCTACAAAGCTTGGTGTCATCTGCAAAGATGGAAACAGAGCTGTTAATACCATCCTCTATATCATTGATAAATAAATTAAACAACAGCGGTCCCAGTACTGAACCTTGGGGTACACCACTAATAACCGTGAACCAATCAGAGTATGAATTATTGACCACCACTCTCTGGGTACGATCCATGAGCCAGTGTTCAATCCAGTTACAAACTAAAATTTTCAAACCCAAAGACCTTAACTTACCTGTCAGACATCTATGAGGGACAGTATCAAATGCTTTAGCAAAATCCAGAAACACTATATCCACAGCCATTCCTCTGTCAAGGCTTCTACTCACCTCTTCATAAAAGCAAATTAGATTGGTTTGACAACTTCTATCCTTAGTAAACCCATGCTGGTTATCACTTATAATACAATTATCCCCTATGTATTCCTGTATGTAATCCCTTATAAGTCCTTCAAACAATTTACCCACAATGTACGTTAAACTTACCGGTCTATAGTTTCCTGGGGAAGACCTAGAGCCCTTTTTAAAGATTAGCACCACATTCGCCTTGCGCCAGTCCCTTGGCACAATACCAGACACCAGAGATTCTCTAAATATCATGAACAGGGGTACAGATATTACTGAACTTACCTCTCTAAGAACTCTTGGGTGCAATCCATCTGGCCCTGGAGATTTGCTTACATTTATATCACTTAACTTACCTTGTACCATCTCTACATTAAGCCAGTTCAGTACATTACATGATGTGTTACCAGCACTGACCTGGCCAATGTCAGCTCCTTTTTCCATAGTGTATACAGAACTAAAGAACCCATTCAGTAGCTCCGCCTTCTCTTGATCACCCGTGACAACCTCCCCATTATCATTATTAAGGGGTCCTACATGCTATGTCCTTGATTTTTTTGTATTTATATATCTAAAAAAATATTTAGGATTAGTTTTGCTTTCTTTGGCCACCTGTCTCTCGTTTTGAATTTTTGCTGTTTTTATTACATTTTTACAGATTTTATTAAGCTCCTTGTACTGTTTAAATGTTATAGCTGACCCATCAGATTTGAATTTTTTGAAGTCTATTTTTTTTGTTGTTTATTGCTCTTTTAACATAATTTGTCAGCCATGTAGGATTTAGTTTTAATCGTTTATATTTGTTCCCCTTTGGTATATATTTAGCTGTATAGTTATTTAGGGTTGATTTAAAGATGTCCCATTTACCTTCTGTATCAGTATTTGAGAACACCTCCCCCCAGTCTATGTCCTGAAGTGCAGCCCTCAGCCCAGGGAAGTTTGCCTTTTTAAAGTTATATGTTTTTGCCTTCCCCGCCTGTCTTTGTTTTCTACATTTTAAGTCAAAAGTAACTATATTGTGGTCGCTATTACCAAGGTTTTCCCGCTGAGTTACATTACCAACAGCTCTGCTTTGTTGGAAATGATCAGATTCAACAAGGCATCACTTCTTGTTGGGTCCTCCACAAACTGGCCCATAAAATTATCCTGCAATAAATTTAGGAATTGTCGCCCCTTTGTAGTTTTAGCCAACCCCGGACCTCAATCTATATCTGGATAGTTAAAATCTCCCATTATTACCACTGTACCTGCCCGGGCGGCCCTCTCTATTTGTTTATGCAGCCGACCTTCTATCTCTTCAGTGATATTAGGGGGTCTGTAGATTACACCAAATATTATTTTTTCATAATTTCCCTCCTTTTGTAATTCTACCCACAGTGATTCCACCTCCTCAGAATCATCACACACTATGGCATCGTTCACACTGACTTTCATACCACTTCTTACATACAGACAGACTCCACCACCTTTTCTGTTCATTCTATCCTTGCGAAACAATGTAAACCCCTGCAGATTGACAGCCCAGTCATGCGAGGAGTCCAGCCATGTCTCAGAGACCCCAACTATATCAATATGTTCCTCCAGTATCAAGGCCTCAAGCTCCCCCATTTTATTTGCTAGGCTTCTGGCATTTGTGAACATACACTTTACATTTCCATCCTTTATGTTATTGGGGTTAATGGGATTCAAGAGTGTAAGTTTTATTTTCCTATGAAGCCTATTCCTATTAACTATTCTAACCCCTCCCTCCGCTCCACCCCCAGGTACATTTATAATTCCCACCTCTCTATCTACACTATCTTCCCCCTCTTTGCTGTAGGTTCCCTCCCCCCAAGTCCCTAGTTTAAACACTCCTCCACCCTTCTAGCCATCTTCTCCCCAATCAAAGCTGCACCCTCCCCATTGAGGTGCAGCCCGTCCCTACGGTAGAGCCGGTAACCGACAGCGAAGTCAGCCCAGTTCTCCATGAACCCAAACCCTTCCTTCCTACACCAGCTTCTGAGCCACTTGTTTACCTCCCTGATCTCCCACTGCCTCCCTGGTGCGGCTCGTGGTACTGGTAGTATTTCAGAAAACACTACCTTGGAGGTCCTTGCCTTAAGCTTGCCGCCTAAGTCCTTGGAATCATTTTTAAGGACACTCCACCTACCTCTTACTTTGTCATTGGTGCCAATATGTTCCATGACTGCTGGGTCCTCTCCAGCCCCGCCCAGCAACCTGTCAACCCGGTCCGCGATGTGCCGAAGAACTCCGGCCCTCGCTAACCTCCGTGCCTGCGACCCCGAGGGGAAGCAGGGGATTGGCCAACGGGTCCAGGGCAACAGCAGGACCATCAGCCAGCAGCAGCTCATCACCGCTGGCATCGCTAGGGGCGGGGCTAATTTCATTCCCCCCGTACACTGCAGCTCCCCCTGCAGCAGCAGCAGCCTGCGACAATCTAGTATGCCGCCTGCCCCCTCTAGTGGAGGAGGCCGCAGGTGCAGCATGAATCAAGGCCTGGGTGACTGCCAGGCCCGCAGGAGCCCGCCCCCCCGACTGGGGGGCGGGGTCAGCTGGGGCACGTGTCGTCCTCCTCCCCCTGGCCTGCTCCCCCATCACCGTCACTCCCATGGAGCAGGCCGCCGCACCACGCTCCCGTTGCAGCGAGCGAGGCGCGCCGCCCGCACGCCCCGCGGTCCCCACTAGCGCAGCATCCGAACCGGCAGGCGTTCCCCCCGACAGCACACCGCTGGCCGCCACGGACCTCCCGCCAGCGGCAACGGCCGAAGGGCTCACCCGCCGGCGTCTAGCAGAGGGAGAGGCCGCAGGTGAAAGGTGCTCCGGAGGGCGAGAGCGCCGGCTGCTGGACCAGAGCCCGATCTCCCCCACCGACTGCGCCACGAATCCCGTAAACTGCTCCTCGAACCACTGGGGCCCACGGAGCAGCGCCTCCTCCCTCACTCGCCTCAAGATCGCGTCCATGTCCTCCATCAGGTAGGGAGCTCTTCTCACGTTAATCCTCGTGTCCCGACTGGCCCTAACTTCCTGCCTACCTACTTATGACCCCTGTACCTAGCTCCTCCCTTTCCTCCTTGAACCTCCCGCTCTAACCCTTTAACCCTTTCCTCGCTGCCTAATCCCCCTGTCATGTGCCCCTACAGTCCAATGCTTTCCCTTCCAGGGCATTCTGTTCTCCTCCACACTGGTCCCTGTGGTCCGGTCAGATGGTTCTGGACTGGGGCTGAACGGTTGCTTGAGGGATTTAGTGGCAGATTTTTTGGGACTTCAGTTGTTGGATGACCTCTCTCTTCAGTGGCTGCTGATATTCGTAGTGCAGAATTTACAGGTGTTACGTAAAAGGGGTACTCCGGGGGAAAACATTTTTTATTTAATTTTTTTAAATCAACTGGTGCCAGAAAGTTAAACAGATTTGTAAATTACTTCTTAAAAATCTTAATCCTTACAGTACTTATCAGCTGCCGTATGCTATAGAGGAAGTTGTATAGTTCTTTTCGGTCTGACTACAGTGCTCTCTGTGAGTAGGAGCAAATCTCCATAGTACACTTCTCCTACTCCGGACAGTTCCTGACACGGACAGAGGTGTCAGCAGAGAGCACTTCCTGTGAACACAACAGTTCAGTGTGAGCAGCCTGCGGGTGTGTCCCTTGTTGAGCTCCACAAACTTCCAGCAGATCAGACCAGAGCAGGTGATCCATCCGCCTTCCCAGGAGTGTGTCAGGCTCCTGGGGAGAGCCTACCTGCATGGAGCCCAGGGCCTCCACCTCCCGTTCTTCAAGGCTGGCGGGGGGTGGAGAGCAAACAGCAACAGCCATTCCGGCCCGATGGAGAAGATCTGGCAGAGTCTGCAGTAATGCTGGCTCTGCTCCCCCGGCAACGGGTGCAAGCCAGAAATCTTGTGGAAGGAAGGCACGGAGGAAAAGCTTGGAAATGTGGGCTGAGAGAGGGCCCAAGGAATCGAGCGCAATATACTGCTCCCGCATGGCCGCACGGTTTGCGGAATATGACCAGTGTGGCAAGGAGGTGAGGATGGCCAGAGAGGATCTTCGTGTTGCTCAGAACCTGGCGAACACAGCATCCAAAAAGAATAGGCCAGAGCTGAAAAAGAGGATTACGGCTCTGAAGAGTGAGATTGCAAAGCTGGACGAGAGGAGAGCAGAGATACTTGAGGGGAGCGGTCTCTTAAAGGAGAAGCTGGTGAATGGAGACCGGTTTGCCGCCATGAAATCCCCAGGTAAGAAGGAGGTGGATGATGGGGAGAGTAGTGGCGGTGAAGAAAGTGAGGATGGTGGTGAAGGTGTAAAGGAGGTGGAAGAAAATTCACAAGTGGTGGAGATGGATGCTGTTCCTGTAGCTACTCCCTGTGACACCCAAGACAGCTACATCGAGCCAGCACAGGTGGCACTACCATCAAGTGATAGTGAGGATGATGATGTGGAGAGTGCAGCTGGGGGTCTATTAAGGGCGATTGTTATGCAGGAGTCCCCAGCCCACCTCCAGAACTTTACCTTTGGAGACGACCAGTGTGAGGATGTGGTGGTGAAACGTAAGGCAAAGAAACAAAAGACCCAGGAAACAGTGCAGTACGTGTTTGTTCCTTTCCAGCAGTCTGGGCCAGCTGCAAAGCTGGTTCAGGCTGCTGGGTCCCCCAGACTGCCAGACTCTGTTTCTGTGGTGGAACGGAGCCAGCATAGGGGATACAGCATGGCGTCAGAAAAGGCTGCGGACGCAATAGATATGAAGCCCACCCATCTTGCCGGTAGGGAGGGGCAGGATGGGCTCATGGTGGGCAGTGGCGGGGTAAGCTATGCTGCCGTGTGCTCGGGGGGCGGTTCCCCGAGTGCTGTGGGCATTACCGGCACTGCGGGGCACTTCCCTGTGAGGGGGGGGAGTGTCCGGGTGCCGGTGGAGGAGAGTGGTAGGTCTGTGTGCTCGGGGGGCGGTCCTCTAAGTACTGTGTATTCTGTGGGCGCTGCGGGGCACTCCTCTGTGAGGGGGGGGGAGTGTCCGTGCGCCGGCATCATCCACAGAGCCCGTGCAGTCGGGCAAAGCAGGTGCTGGCACTGTGGGAGGAGCTGGGGTGTGCCCGGAGATGCAGCCCCAGACTCCGGAAGTGACTTCAGCCAAGGAGAAGGAACTATCAGCATCGACCCCGGCAGCTAAGCCAGAAAAGAAAAGTGTAATAAAAACTGCAACACTACAAGTACCAGCCAGCCCAGAATCTGTTAGTCAGCATAAGAGTGCAGGATGTGAGAATGAGTGTGGAAGTGTTGTGGAAAAGAGGAGTGTCAGTGGAGTGAAGGATGGTGGGAGTAGTTGTGGTATGAATGGGAGGTCTGGTATGGATGGAAATAAAGATGGGAGTAGTGGTGTGAGTGGTTATGCTGATGGTTCTGGGTCTGGCCCGGCTGCCCCCCCGGTGGTGACTGCTCCTAGGACTATGCTAATGTCACTGCCGGGGGTTCAGGGGGGTCCTCGTCTCCGTCCGGCCCTGGGGGCCATTTGCAACAGCGCCTCCTGGAGGCTCTACGCAGGGGTGACAGGTCGATCCAGGTAGAGGGAAGGGGTGAGGTCGACCTGTCTTTCTGGATAGAGAGGCATGGTTTGGGGGCTTTCCGAGAGAGGAATGGGGGGGTGGTCTGGTCCCTCCCGACATCCGGTCAGGACAATAACCGTAGGAATGTGGTCCGTCTGATTTGGAGGGGCGAGGATGCGTGCCCACCTCGCGCAAAAGTGGTTGAGCTCCTCCTGCAGATGGAATTCAGGGCGAATGACATCTTTGCTCTGATTCACCCCTATGGTTCGTCTGAGTTTGACGTCAGTTTCGTTCGGCCGGAGGGTCTTCAACTCTTCTGGTTGAACTACGAAGTGGCGAAGAACGAGCCCGGCTGGCGGGATTTCGCCGTAAAGGCGATTTCCCGTCAGAACTCTGTCAAGAAAGTGACCGTTTTGACCCGTAACGAGTCGCTTTCTTGTTATGACATCATGACCTGGCTCGGACGGTATGGGGATGTGACGGACATGCCCAAGAAAAACTTTGATGAGCACGGGATCTGGTCCGGGGCCTGGACGTTTTCCGTCAAACTCAAGCGTTCAGGGAGTACAGTTGCCCACATTCCGTCAGCTGCCTTCCTTGGACGTGACAGGATCCAGGTCTTCTACCAGGGGCAGCCTAAGGTCTGTCACAGGTGTGGCAGCCCCACCCACTTTAGCGCAGCCTCTACTGTGCAGGTCTGCGCTTTGTGTGGTGGGGTGGGTCATCTGGCCGCATCCTGTCGGCAGATCCGGTGCCACCTGTGTGGTGTCCTCGGACACCCTTTCAGCCGTTGTCTTGGCGCCTTCGCCCGTGCAGCGGCCGCTCCGGCTGAGGAGAGCTGTGAAGTTGCCTCGGCTGGGGAGGGCACGGGCAGGGATGGGGGCGCAACAGGGCTAGTGAGGAAGAAAAAGGGCCCTGCCAAACTAAGGCGGGAGGAAAATCGGAGGAGGAGTAGGGAGCTGGAGAGTGCCCAGGTGGTGGGGGTAGCTCCAGCCCCTGCTCCAGAAGCTGGCCCTGTAACCACTGAAGCCCTGGAGGAGAACGTGCTGGATGAGGAGGTCAGGAAGCTGCGCAAAGAGGAGGGCAATATGGCCGACACTTCCGATTCCTCCCACTATGAAAGTGTGGATGAGGAGAGTGGAGAGAGGCCTAAAAAGAAAGACAAGGGCAAAAGGAAAGGGAGAAAGAAGAGGTCAGAGCCCTCTGTTCCCTGTACTACGGGCCAGATCCAAAACGGAAGCCTGATTGCCCCCCCTCTGATTGACCTGTCAAACCGGTACCTCGTCCTCGATACCATCTCCTCCCCCTCCTTGGAGGGTGAAGGTGAGGGCGGGGTGCGTAGGGAGAAGGAGCCTCTGGGGGGAACTGGGCCCTGTCCTATTGAGGCTCCTTCCTTGGAGGGCAGGGCTAGACCGGGGCCGGACGTAGACAGGGATCAAATGGACCAAACTGAATAAAAAAAAAGAACTAAGAGTGGTCCTGCCCTCTCATCTTCTTCAGGGGATGAGGGGGCTAAAAAGAAGGGAAAGAAAAAGTAAAGGGTGTGGCCGTCTAATTTAATCACCCTGTTTGGCGGCACTCACCCCATTGACGCTGGCATCTATTAATTGTGCCAGCATAAAATCTGATACGGCTAGATTCGCAGCCTTTGATTTTCTCGGCCGTGTTGAAGCCGACATTTTCTTTTTACAGGAGACCAGGTTGTCAGATCTAGCCTCTCTGGTAAAAGCCAGAAGAGAGTGGAGGCGCGGTCCCTCCCACTGGTCTCTTGCGGCTGAGCCGTATAGTGGGGTGGCGGTCCTTTTTACCGCTCCTGTTGAATGCCGACGGGTTATTGAATTAGAAATGGGGAGGTGCCTGATCTTAGATGTCTTCATGAAGGGACAAGAGCTCCGGCTCATTAACATCTACGCCCCGCAAACTAAGCGGGGCCGTAAAGATCTCTTTATGAGGATTAAGCCCTTTCTTTTTACGAGTCGGCAAGTGATCTTTGGAGGGGACTTCAATAATGTCACGAGGTCCCAAGATCGGAGAGGCTCCAATGGTCCGCTGACTTGTGATAGTGTGGCACTGATTAGCATAACTAGAGAAGCTCGCCTAGAGGACGCCCACATCCGGAGCCCCTCAGGCCACACGGGTTTCACCTATCATCAAGGTAGTCGCAGGTCTAGGATAGGTTTTATTTAAAGGAGGAAGCCGTAGCTTCCGCAGTGTCCGTGGTTGAGGTGGAGTTCTCCGACCCCTCTATGATTTTGTTTTCCCTGAATGTTTCAGAGACCCCCCGGATGGGAAAAGGTTATTGGAAGCTGAATTTGTCCCTCCTGGAGGAAGCGGAGATAAGACAGTCCTTTGAGGATTTTCTTCAGAGTCAGGTACCTTTACTGGGCCTATGTAGTAGTAAGTCAGAGTGGTGGGAGATATTCAAGAAGCGAGTTGCGGGATTCTTACGCCAGCTCTCGAGCCTCAGGTCCCTGAACAGGTATCGCCTGTATCAGGGTCTGAGGAGGAAACTCGAGCTTCTTGTCTCGACTGGAGGTAGCCGTGAGGATATCTCCAGAGTGAAATCCTTGCTGATGGAGTGTCAGTACGATAGGCACGCATCTTTGGTTTTTGAGAGGGATTTCGGGAAGTACCGCTCTCCCGACCCTTACAGAAACTGTAAGATGTCAGTGAGTAGTAAAGTCATTTCAGGACTGATTGATAGTACAGGATCTCTGAATCGGTCCAGATCAGGGATCTTGGAGGTCGTCAGATCCTTCTACTCGCACCTCTTGGGAAGGAAGGATCTAGATCAAGACAAGATGTCGGCTTTCCTGGCTGAAATCATTCCTGAGCCAGGGGTAGACCCCTCTCTTGATGTTTTGGCAGAAGAAATCAGGGAAGAGGAAGGGAGACTGGCGATCGAGGGGCTCGCCCCTAAGAAGTCGCCAGGTCCGGATGGCTTAACATCCGAGTGGTACAGGACCTTTAAGGAGTCTTTAGCTCCCCTCTTGACTGAGGTATTCAATGAGTGTCTCTCCTCGGGCACTCTGCCGAATTCAATGAGGAGGTCAGCCCTGATTCTTCTGTCAAAGGGTAAAGATCCCAGCCGTATTGAGAATTGGAGGCCCATAGCTCTTCTCAATACGGACGGGAAGCTTCTGGCTAAGATACTGTTTAATCGGCTGGTGAAGTTTGCACCCCGGCTCCTTTCGGGGGCTCAGCACTGCTCTGTTCCAGGCCGAAGCACCTTAAGTGCGGTCCTTAGTGTCAGGGAGGCAGTGGAGCGGAGTAGTGCGGGTTTCTGGAAGGGGTACTTGCTGTCCCTGGATCAGGCCAAAGCATTTGATCGGGTGAACCACGAGTACCTCTGGTCCGTCCTCCTGAGATATGGCTTACCGAGTACTTTTGTTAATTGGCTTAAGATCTTGTATGCAGGGGCACAGAGTTTCCCATTGGTGAACGGTTGATCTGGCCGCTCTTTTGAGGTGGGTTCCGGAGTCCGTCAGGGTTGTCCTTTAAGCCTGCTTGTACACGTGTTTGCGATCGATCCCTTCGTCCGGAGGGTAGATTGTGGGCCATTGGCGGGAGTCAGGATGAGCCTGGCGGAGCTGAATGTCGCCCAGAGAGTGGTGGCATACGCTGACGATGTCACTATTTTTGTCTCCTCGCGAGAGGAGGTCGATGTGGTGATGTCGGAAGTGGACCGCTACTCGGAGGCATCTGGGTCTAAGATCAACCGGGATAAGTGTGAGAGTCTCTGGCTGGGAGGGGGAGATCCCACGTTTGATCTCCCGGACACTCTTCCCGGGCCCCAAGAGTCAGCAAAAGTTTTGGGCATCATATTCGGCCAGGATGATTATCCCACCAAAAACTGGGATGGTAAGCTCCAGGATGCCGCTCAGAAGGTGGACCAATGGAAGGGTTGGTCTATAACCCTCAGAGAAAGGGTACACCTGATCAAATCGTACCTGCTCCCCTTGTTTATCTATCTGCAGCGTATGTATCTTGCCAGAAGCTTACTACATTAGAATCTACAGCCTGTTTTTCCAACTGTTATGGGGAAACAGGATGAACCTAGTCAAGAGGGAGGTTACGTACCGCAAGAGGAGACTAGGGGGTTTATCTATGGTAAACCCTGTGGTGTTCTTAACCAACACCTTCTTGAAAGCTAACATCTCAAACCTCTGGTCAGAGAGGGCTTCTCCGTGGGTACTCTTCTGCAGGGAATGGTTTCGGCCTTTCTTCCAGGAATGGGAGACAGGAGGGCAAGTGAAGGACCTCCGTACGCCCCATGGATATCTTCCGGCTTACGCTACCCCGACTCTGAAGGCGATACGTCGGTGGGGTCTGGGAGTGTGGGAGATCAGGACCCAGTCAAGGCAGTTCCTTGACAAACGGGTTCTGTTGACCCACTTCCAGAAGCCTCTGGCGCTCAGGGACTGCCCAGGTCGGGATCTGAGGGTGGGGTTGTACCTTTTAAACATGAAAAGGATCCCCCAGAAGTTTTGGGACTTGGCCTGGCGCTGCTTTCAGGGGAAGCTATATGTGAGGGACAATTTGAAGTGTAGGAACTCTGATGACCGGGGATGTCCCCGAGAAGAGTGTGGGTACACGCTGGAAAGCATGGACCATTTCCTGCTTCATTGTCCCTTTTAATATAGGGGTTTACAACAGGGTGGGTGCTTCCATCGGCTGGAGTCAACTTGCCGGCCTTACCTATCCGGAGTGGGCTTATGGGGCATTCAGGAACCTGGGTGGCCGAGATCGGGGCACTTTATTCTTAGTTAGTTTAGTAATTAGGTACTACACGTGGAATGCACGGTGTTTAGTGTCGACCCAACAGAAAATCCTCTCCGAGGTGGAGGTCTGTAGGAACATCACCGGTGACCTCGGGAAGATCAGGTCTTTGGAGTATGGCAGTCTTGGTAACAGTAGGGCTTCTCTCCTATGGAGAGGGTTTTCTTTTGATGTGCCCTAGGTACTAGACCTTTTAGGTAGAGTACCTTTATTTTGATTAGGGACAGTGTTATAGGGATAGAGATAGGATGAGAACAGGGTTAGTTTGAATGGAGGGATAGGATTAGGGAGAATTGTAGGGGGAGTTAGGGAAAGAGTGTAAAATTATTTTGAATGTATCAAGTCTGCCATCCTTCTTCCTGGTGGAGGGCTAATGCATGTGCACGCTAGCTTTTTGTTTTGTTTTTAAGCTGATATGGTATGAAGGGCTTACAGGCGACCAAACTTGGGCCTAAAGTGGGTTGTGGTTCAGTGTGTATAAGTTTGTGTATAAGTTGGTTGGGAGGAGTGCTAGGTGGGGAGGGTGTGCTTGTGGGTGGTGGTGTTCATCTTTGGGGGACCTGACATGGGTCAGTTAAGGACTGGACTTTGTGAACTGTAAGAACGGTATGGACTCTGACCCATGTACAGGAGGGGTGGTGTGGGTGAGGGTACAGTTTTAGTGTAGGGTTTTTCCTAGGGTTTTCTATTGATTTTGTAGGTGTTTTCTGTAGTGCATATATTTTGTTTATATTGCCGTATTTATCGGGGTATACCACGCACCGGCCTATAACACGCACCCTCATTTTACCAAGGATATTTGGGTAAAAAAAGTTTTTTACCCAAATATCCATGATAAAATGAGGGTGCGTGTGTGCGCGTGTATACCCCGATATACCCCCAGGAAAGGCAGGGGGAGAGAGGCCGTCGCTGCCCGCTTCTCTCCCCCTGCCTTTCCTGGGGTCTAGAGCGCTGCTGTCGGCCCTTTTCACCCCCTTGTTATCGGCGCCGCTGCCCGTTCTGTCCCCCTGACTATCGGTGCCGGCGCCGATAGCCAGGGGGAGAGAAGCGGCGCCGACAGCCAGGGGGAGAGAAGGGGCAGCGGCACCCATTGCCGGCGCCGCTGCCCCGTTGCCTCCCCCCATCCCCGGTGGCATAATTACCTGAGTCCGGTCCGCGCTGCTCCAGGCCTCCGTCGTGCGTCCCCAGCGTCGTTGCTATGCACGGCGCGGCGCTCTGACGTCATGCGCCGCGCCGTTCAGCGCATAGCAATGACGCCGGGGACGCACGACGGAGGCCTGGAGCAGCGCGGACCGGACTCAGGTAATTATGCCACCGGGGATGGGGGGAGGCAACGGGGCAGCGGCGCCGGCAATGGGTGCCGCTGCCCCTTCTCTCCCCCTGGCTGTCGGCGCCGCTTCTCTCTCCCTGGCTATCGGCGCCGGCACCGATAGTCAAGGGGACAGAACGGGCAGCGGCGCCGATAAACAGGGGGTGAGAAGGGCCGACAGCAGCGCTCTAGACCCCAGGAAAGGCAGGGGGAGAGAAGCGGGCAGCGACGGCCTCTCTCCCCCTGCCTTTCCTGGGGGTGTATCGGCGTATAACACGCACACAGACTTTAGGCTAAAAATTTTAGCCTAAAAAGTGCGTGTTATACGACGATAAATACAGTATATTTTATTTATATAGTAAATTTAGTAATTTTGTACCTATATTGTGTTATATCTATATTGATTCATATTGTTTCATGTTATAGCGTTATGGTAGCCGGACCAGTTGTTGTGTTGATATGTGGTTTATTTTGTTTATTTCAGTTATTTGGTCTGTTTTATGTTTTCTTTGGTATTTTCATTAGTCCTGGATAGAGGATACAGTTAATTTGGACGTTTTGTAAGTGAATGTATGTGTGATATGATTATTTTGATTATTTTTATTATTATTATAATTACAATATAAATATTTTTTTGCAATTTTTTTTTATTTTTTTATTTTTTCATTTTAATATATGAGAAGAAAAAAAAAATAATATATATATATAGATTAAAAAAATATAAAAAATGTAATAAATAATAAATAAAAAAATATATAAAAAAATAAAATGTAAAAAAACATACAATAATTATTATTATTTTTTTTTTATTTTTTTTTTTTTTTAGGTGTGCTTGCTACTTTTCTGTTTAGTTTTCTTGTTGCGTGTTCCCAAGTATGGATGGTTTTGAGTTATAGTCGGGTAATGATAACTTTTATGTTTATATTTTGACAAGCCAAGTTGTGCTATTTAATTTATTTATTTATTTTTCTTATGTTCATTTTCGGTAAGCGTGTGAGTGATTGATTAGATATTTTGGGCATATTTTAACCCCTTCAGGACCAAGCCCATTTTGGCCTTAAGGACCAG
This sequence comes from Hyla sarda, assembly GCF_029499605.1. Lineage (NCBI taxonomy): Eukaryota > Metazoa > Chordata > Amphibia > Anura > Hylidae > Hyla > Hyla sarda. Next base: position 90,555,361 of record NC_079192.1, read on the forward strand.
AGCGTTTTTTGCACATCTGACCACTGTCACTTTAAACATTAATAACTCTGGAATGCTTTTAGTTATCATTCTGATTCCGAGATTGTGTTTTCGTGACATATTCTACTTTAACATGGTGGTAAATTTTTGTGGTAACTTGCATCCTTTCCTTGTGAAAAATCCTAAAATTTGATGAAAATTTTGAAAATTTAGCATTTTTCTAACTTTGAAGCTCTCTGCTTGTAAGGAAAATGTATATTACAAATAAAAAAAAAATTTATTCACATATGCAATATGTCTACTTTATGTTTGCATCATAGAAGTGACGAGTTTTTACTTTTGGAAGACACCAGAGGGCTTCAAAGTTCAGCAGCAATTTTCCAATTTTTCCCAAAATTTTCAAACTCACTATTTTTCAGGGACCAGTTCAGGTTTGAAGTGGATTTGAAGGGTCTTCATATTAGAAATACCCCACAAAAGACCACATTATAAAAACTGCACCCCCAAATTATTCAAAATGACATTCAGTCATCTTTTTAACCCTTTAGGTGTTTCACAGGAATAGAAGCAAAGTGAAGGAGAAAATTCACAATCTTCATTTTTTACACTCGCATGTTCTTGTAGACCCAATTTTTGAATTTTTACAAGGGGTAAAAGGAGAAAATGTATACTTATATTTGTAAGCACATACCTCATATGTGTATGTAAAGTGTTCGGCGGGCGCAGTAGAGGGCTCAGAAGGGAAAGAGCGACAAGGGGATTTTGGAGAGTATGTTTTTCTGAAATGGTTTTTGGGGGGCATGTTGCATTTAGGAAGCCCCTATGGTGCCAGAACAGCAAAAAAAACCTCACATGGCATACCATTTTGGAAACTAGACCCCTTGAGGAACATAACAAGGAATAAAGTGAGCCTTAATACCCCACAGGTGTTTCACGACTTTTGCATATGTAAAAAAATAATTATTTTTTTTCACTAAAATGTGTATTTCCCCCCAAATTTCCCATTTTTTCAAGGGTTAATAGCAGGAAATACCCCCCAATATTTGTAACCCCTTCTCTTCTGAGTATGGAGGTACCCCATAAATTGACCTGAAGTACACTACGGGCGAAATACAATGCTCAGAAGAGAAGGAGTCATATTTGGCTTTTTGAGAGCATGTCGCATTTAGGAAGCCCCTATGGTGCCAGAACAGCAAAAAAAAACACATGGCATACCATTTTGGAAACTAGACCCCTTGAGGAACGTAATAAGGAATAAAGTGAGCCTTAATACTCCACAGACGTTTCACGATTTTTGCATATGTAAAAAAAAAAAAAAAAAATTCCACTAAAATGTGTGTTTCCCCCCAAATTTCACATTTTTGCAAGGGTTAATATGTGAAAATACCCCCCAAAATTTGTAACCCCATCTGTTCTGAGTATGGAGGTACCCCATAAGTTGACCTGAAGTGCACTACGGGCGAACTACAATGCTCAGAAGAGAAGGAGTCATATTTGGCTTTTTGAGAGCAAATTTTGCTCGGGGAGCATGTCGCATTTAGGAAGCCCCTATGGTGCCAGGACAGCAAAAAAAAACACATGGCATACCATTTTGGAAACTAGACCCCTTGAGGAACGTAACAAGGGGTACAGTGAGCATTTGCCCCCCACTGGTGTCTGACAGATCTTTGGAACAGTGGGCTGTACAAGTTTTCATTTTCACGGACCACTGTTCCAAAGATCCGTCAGACACCTGTGGGGGGTAAATTCTCACTGCACCCCTCATTACATTCCCAGAGGGGTGTCATTTCCGAAATGCGGTCACATGTGGGGTTTTGTTTTTTTTGTGTTTGTCAAAACCGCTGTAACAATCAGCCACCCCTGTGCAAATCACCTCAAATGTACATAGTGCGCTCTCCCTTCTGGGCCTTGTTGTGCGCCCCCAGAGCACTTTGCGCCCACATATGGAGTATCTCCGTAGTCAGGAGAAATTGCGTTACAAATTTTGGGGGGCTTTTTTCCCTTTTACCTCTTGTGAAAAATTAAAATTTTTTACACTAACATTCTGGTGTAGACCCCAACATTTCCTTTTCATGAAGGGTTAAAGAAGAAAATACCCCCAAACCTTGTAACGCAATTTCTCCCGAGAACGGCGATACCCCATATGTGACCCTAAACTGTTGCCTTGAAATACGACAGGGCTCAAAAGTGAGAGCGCCATGTGCATTTGAGGCCTAAATTAGGGATTTGCATAGGGGTGGACATAGGGATATTCTATGCCAGTGATTCCCAAACAGGGTGCCTCCAGCTGTTGCAAAACTCCCAGCATGCGTGGACAGTCAACGGCTGTCCGGCAATACGGGGAGTTGTTGTTTTTCAACAGCTGGAGGCTCTGCTTTGGAAACAGTGGTGTACCGGACGTTCTTATTGGGGGAGGGGGGCTGTGTAGGGGTATGTGTATATGTAGTGTTTTTAACTTTTTATTTTATTTTGTGTTGGTGTAGTGTAGTGTTTTTAGGGTACAGTCACATGGGCGGGGGATTACAGCGAGTTTCCCAGCGCAAAATTTGCTGCATCTCAAACTTGCAGCGAGAAACCCACTGTAAAAGCCTCGCCCATGTGAATGTACCCTGTACATTCACAGGGGGGGGGGGGGGGGTGCACCAGCTGTTGCAAAACTACAACTCCCAGCATGCATGGTCTGTTGCATACTGCATGCTGGGAGTTATAGTTTTGCAACAGCTGGAGGCACACAGGTTAGGAAACACTGAGTTAGAAACAGACAATGTTTCCCAACCAGTGTGTCTCCAGTTGTTGCAAAACTACAACTCCCAGCATGCCCAGACAGCTGAAGGGAATGCTGGGAGTTGTAGATCGGCAACATCTGAAGGGCCAGATTTTTCTGAACTAAAACTCCCAGCATTCCTGGACAGTCAGTGCATACTGGGAGTTGTAGTTTTGCAACAGCTGGAAGAGCATATTTTAACCCCTTCAGGACCAAGCCCATTTTGGCCTTAAGGACCAGAGCGTTTTTTGCACATCTGACCACTGTCACTTTAAACATTAATAACTCTGGAATGCTTTTAGTTATCATTCTGATTCCGAGATTGTGTTTTCGTGACATATTCTACTTTAACATGGTGGTAAATTTTTGTGGTAACTTGCATCCTTTCCTTGTGAAAAATCCTAAAATTTGATGAAAATTTTGAAAATTTAGCATTTTTCTAACTTTGAAGCTCTCTGCTTGTAAGGAAAATGTATATTACAAATAAAAAAAAAATTTATTCACATATGCAATATGTCTACTTTATGTTTGCATCATAGAAGTGACGAGTTTTTACTTTTGGAAGACACCAGAGGGCTTCAAAGTTCAGCAGCAATTTTCCAATTTTTCCCAAAATTTTCAAACTCACTATTTTTCAGGGACCAGTTCAGGTTTGAAGTGGATTTGAAGGGTCTTCATATTAGAAATACCCCACAAAAGACCACATTATAAAAACTGCACCCCCAAATTATTCAAAATGACATTCAGTCATCATTTTAACCCTTTAGGTGTTTCACAGGAATAGAAGCAAAGTGAAGGAGAAAATTCACAATCTTCATTTTTTACACTCGCATGTTCTTGTAGACCCAATTTTTGAATTTTTACAAGGGGTAAAAGGAGAAAATGTATACTTATATTTGTAAGTACATACCTCATATGTGTATGTAAAGTGTTCGGCGGGCGCAGTAGAGGGCTCAGAAGGGAAAGAGCGACAAGGGGATTTTGGAGAGTATGTTTTTCTGAAATGGTTTTTGGGGGGCATGTTGCATTTAGGAAGCCCCTATGGTGCCAGAACAGCAAAAAAAAACCTCACATGGCATACCATTTTGGAAACTAGACCCCTTGAGGAACATAACAAGGAATAAAGTGAGCCTTAATACCCCACAGGTGTTTCACGACTTTTGCATATGTAAAAAAATAATTATTTTTTTTCACTAAAATGTGTATTTCCCCCCAAATTTCCCATTTTTTCAAGGGTTAATAGCAGGAAATACCCCCCAATATTTGTAACCCCTTCTCTTCTGAGTATGGAGGTACCCCATAAATTGACCTGAAGTACACTACGGGCGAAATACAATGCTCAGAAGAGAAGGAGTCATATTTGGCTTTTTGAGAGCATGTCGCATTTAGGAAGCCCCTATGGTGCCAGAACAGCAAAAAAAAAACACATGGCATACCATTTTGGAAACTAGACCCCTTGAGGAACGTAATAAGGAATAAAGTGAGCCTTAATACTCCACAGACGTTTCACGATTTTTGCATATGTAAAAAAAAAAAAAAAATTCCACTAAAATGTGTGTTTCCCCCCAAATTTCACATTTTTGCAAGGGTTAATATGTGAAAATACCCCCCAAAATTTGTAACCCCATCTGTTCTGAGTATGGAGGTACCCCATAAGTTGACCTGAAGTGCACTACGGGCGAACTACAATGCTCAGAAGAGAAGGAGTCATATTTGGCTTTTTGAGAGCAAATTTTGCTCGGGGAGCATGTCGCATTTAGGAAGCCCCTATGGTGCCAGGACAGCAAAAAAAAACACATGGCATACCATTTTGGAAACTAGACCCCTTGAGGAACGTAACAAGGGGTACAGTGAGCATTTGCCCCCCACTGGTGTCTGACAGATCTTTGGAACAGTGGGCTGTACAAGTTTTTATTTTCACGGACCACTGTTCCAAAGATCCGTCAGACACCTGTGGGGGGTAAATTCTCACTGCACCCCTCATTACATTCCCAGAGGGGTGTCATTTCCGAAATGCGGTCACATGTGGGGTTTTGTTTTTTTTGTGTTTGTCAAAACCGCTGTAACAATCAGCCACCCCTGTGCAAATCACCTCAAATGTACATAGTGCGCTCTCCCTTCTGGGCCTTGTTGTGCGCCCCCAGAGCACTTTGCGCCCACATATGGAGTATCTCCGTAGTCAGGAGAAATTGCGTTACAAATTTTGGGGGGCTTTTTTCCCTTTTACCTCTTGTGAAAAATTAAAATTTTTTACACTAACATTCTGGTGTAGACCCCAACATTTCCTTTTCATGAAGGGTTAAAGAAGAAAATACCCCCAAACCTTGTAACGCAATTTCTCCCGAGAACGGCGATACCCCATATGTGACCCTAAACTGTTGCCTTGAAATACGACAGGGCTCAAAAGTGAGAGCGCCATGTGCATTTGAGGCCTAAATTAGGGATTTGCATAGGGGTGGACATAGGGATATTCTATGCCAGTGATTCCCAAACAGGGTGCCTCCAGCTGTTGCAAAACTCCCAGCATGCGTGGACAGTCAACGGCTGTCCGGCAATACGGGGAGTTGTTGTTTTTCAACAGCTGGAGGCTCTGCTTTGGAAACAGTGGTGTACCGGACGTTCTTATTGGGGGAGGGGGGCTGTGTAGGGGTATGTGTATATGTAGTGTTTTTAACTTTTTATTTTATTTTGTGTTGGTGTAGTGTAGTGTTTTTAGGGTACAGTCACATGGGCGGGGGATTACAGCGAGTTTCCCAGCGCAAAATTTGCTGCATCTCAAACTTGCAGCGAGAAACCCACTGTAAAAGCCTCGCCCATGTGAATGTACCCTGTACATTCACAGGGGGGGGGGGGGGGGGTGCACCAGCTGTTGCAAAACTACAACTCCCAGCATGCATGGTCTGTTGCATACTGCATGCTGGGAGTTATAGTTTTGCAACAGCTGGAGGCACACAGGTTAGGAAACACTGAGTTAGAAACAGACAATGTTTCCCAACCAGTGTGTCTCCAGTTGTTGCAAAACTACAACTCCCAGCATGCCCAGACAGCTGAAGGGAATGCTGGGAGTTGTAGATCGGCAACATCTGAAGGGCCAGATTTTTCTGAACTAAAACTCCCAGCATTCCTGGACAGTCAGTGCATACTGGGAGTTGTAGTTTTGCAACAGCTGGAAGAGCACAGATTGGAGACCATTATACAAAGGTCTCCAAACTGGGGCCCTCCAGATGTTGCAAAACTACAACTCCCAGCATGCCCAGACAGCCAAAGGCTGTCTAGGCATGCTGGGAGTTGTAGTTTTCAGACTCCTAGAAGCAGCAGTGAAGATCTTCACTGCTGCTTCTGATGACCATGTACTTACCTGCCGATCCCGTCGCTGCTCCTCCACGTGACCGGTCCCGCGCTGCTCCTCGGTCCCACCGCTGGTTCGGGTAAGGCCGCCGGTCCCCGCATGTTCCCCCACCTATGCCGCGAGCCCCCGCAGCCATCGTCCCCCGTTCTGCCTGACTTCCAGGGGCGGGCAGTGCGGGGATCTAAACTTTCACCCTAATCACTGTGATTGGTCCACAGGGACCAATCACAGTGATCGCTGACCAGGACCATCAATGGATGGTCCTGGGGGTGAAGCAGAAGTTGTCCCCCGCTGGAAACAGCGGGACTTCTGCCAGTTAACCCTTGCGATGCTGCGCATCGCCGGGTTAACTGAATGTCATTTATAAACGTCGGGATGCGCGAACGCACTGCACAACCCGGCGTTTATAAATGACATTCTGCGGGAAAGGGTTAATATCTTAGTATTTTAGTATCTTAGTAAAGCTGGGCTGGCCGGTTAGGCAGGGTTTTGTTTATGAGGTTTTGTTTTTGGTTCTAGAGTATTTCTTATTTATGTTATAGCTGGTTAAGCTTGCTTTGTGTTTTGTATTTGATAAGTTTTGTATTTTTCTAATAAAAAGAGTGTCAGCAGAGAGCACTGTGGTCAGACTGGAAAGAAATCCAAAAAGAAAATAACTTCCTCTGTAGAATACAGCAGCTGATAAGTATTGGAAGGATTAAGATTTTTAAATAGAAATAATTTACAAATCTGGCAAATTTCCCCAACCTCAAGGTTAGTGTTTAACCACTTAAGGACCTGGGGCGTATGGATACGCTTTGACGTCCTGGTACTTAAGGACCCAGGGCGTATCCATACGCCCGTGGGAATTTCAGTCCACCCACAATCCCCCTGTAGGCATAGGAGTGAGGTGGCAGGGTTGCCACCCCTCCTATCCTTGCTATTGGTCTGCTATTGATCGTCAGAGGCGACGACCAATAGCAGACCGGGGGCGGGGGGGTTAGCTTTCGTTTTCCCCGTCCTGCCCACCCACAATAGGCGGGGCAGAACGGGGAACCGAAGGGGACCGGGCGCCGACGTCCACTTACCCGTCCGGAGGCTGCGGCGGCGTTGATCAGCGGGCGACGTCACGTGCTTCTGAACAGGACGGCTCCCGGGATCCTACAGAACCGATAAGTTGATCTGGAGGGCTACAGTCTGAGACTGTGGTCTCCAACTGTAGCCCTCCAGATGTTGCAAAACTGCAACTCCCAGCATGCCCAGACAGCTTTTTAGGCATTCTGGAATATGTAGTTTTGCAACAGCTGGAGGGCTGCAATTTGAGACCACTATACAGTGGTCTCTAAACTATATCCCTCCAGATCTTGCAAAACTACAACTCCTAGCATGCCCACATAGCTGTTTGTTGTCTGGGCATGCTGGGAGTTGTAGTTTTGCAACATCTGGAGGTCCACAGTTTGGAGATCACTGTGCAGTGGTCAAAAAACTGTAGCTCTCCAGATGTTGCAAAACTGCAATCCCCAGCATGCCCAGAAAGCAAACAGCTGTCTCGGCATGCTGGGAATTGTAGTTGGGTACCTCCAGCTGTTGCATAACTACATCTCCCAGCATGCCCTTCGGTGATTAGTACATGCTGGGAATTGTAGTTTTGCAACAGCTGGAGGCACACTGGTTGGAAAATACTGAGTTAGGTAACAGAACCTAACTGAAGGTTTTCCAACCAGTGTGCCTCCAGCTGTTGCAAAAGTACAACTACCAGCATGCACGGTCTGTCAGTACATGCTGGAAGTTGTAGTTTTGAAACAGCTGGAGGTTTGCCCCCCCCCCCCCCATGTGAATGTACAGGGTACATTCACACAGACAGGTTTACAGTAAATCTCCTGCTTCAAGTTTGGGCTGCGGCAAATTTTTTGCCGCAGCGCAAACTCCTAGCGGGAAATTCACCGTAGCACGCCAGTGTGAATGTACCCTAAAAACACTACACTACACTAACACATAATAAAGGGTAAAACACTACATGTACACCCCCTTACACTGTTCCCCCCCCCCCAATAAAAAATTAAAAACGTCTTGTACGGCAGGGTTTCCAAAACAGAGCCTCCAGCTGTTGCAAAACAACAACTCCCAGCATTTCTGGACAGCCACTAACTGTCCAGGCATGCTGAGAGTTTAGCAACAGCTGGAGGCACCTTGTTTGGGAATCACTGGCGTAGAATAACCCTATGTCCACCCCTATGCAATCCCTAATTTAGTCCTCAAATGCGCATGGCGCTCTCTCACTTCGGAGCCCTGTCGTATTTCAAGGAAACAGTTAAGGGCCACATATGGGGTATCTCCGTACTCGGGAGAAATTGCACTACAAATTTTGGGGGTCTTTCTTTCCTTTTACCGCTTGTGAAAAGGAAAAGTTGGGAGCTACACTAGCCTGTTAGTGTAAAAAAAAAAAAAATTTACACTAACATGCTGGTGTTGCCCCATACTTTTTATTTCCACAAGCGGTAAAAGGAAAAAAATAAATAAAAAATTTGTCACGCAATTTCTCCTGAGTACAGAAATACCCCAGATGTGAGCAAAAAATGCTCTGCGGGCTCACAACAAGGCTCAGGAATGAGAGCGCACCATGTACATTTGAGGCCTAAATTGGTGATTTGCACAGGGGTGGCTGATTGTACAGCGGTTCTGACAAACGCAAAAAAATAAATACCCACATGTGACCCTATTTTAGAAACTACACCCCTCACCCAACGTGACAAGGGGTATAATGAGCCTGAACACCCCACAGGTGTTTGACGAATTTTCTTTAAAGTTGGATGGGAAAATGAAAAAATATATATTTTTTCACTAAAATGCTGGTGTTACCCTAAAATTTTCATTTTCACAAGGGAAAATAGGAAAAAAGCCCCCCAAAATTTGTAACCCCATCTCTTCTGAGTAAGAACATACCCCATATGTGAATTTAAAGTGCTCTGCGGGTGAACTACAATGCTCAGAAGAGAAGGAGCGCCATTGGGATTTTGTAGAGAAAATTTGTCCGGAATTGAAGACCACATGTGTTTACAAAGCCCCCATAGTGCCAGAACAATGGACCCCCGACACATGTGACCCCATTTTGGAAACTACACCCCTCACGTAATGTAATAAGGGGTACATTGAGAATTTACGCCCCACAGGTGTCTCACAGATTTTTGGAACAGTGGTCCGTAAAAATGAAAAATTAAATTTTTCATTTGCACAGCCCACTGTTCCAAAGAGCTGTGGGGTGTAAATACTCACTGCACCCCTTATTAAATTCTGTGAGGGGTGTAGTTTCCAAAATGGGGTCACATGTGGGGGGGTCCACTGTTCTGGCACTATGGGGGGCTTTGTAAACGCACATGGCCCTGACCATTCCAAATTAATTCTCTTTCCAAAAGCTCAATGGCGCTCCTCCTCTTCTGAGCATTGTAGTTCGCCAGAACTTTCTCAGAAAGAAAGCCGTTCACTGCGGCATCTTGGTCATTAGATCGGTCAGCCTGGTCCCAACCGGAGTGGTTGTGGTGCCAAACTGTGCAGCTAGGAAAAAAACGCCAGTAAGTGCCCGCTGCATTCACCAGCACAGAAAGCCATATATGCCAGCGGAAAGCCGCCACATAAATGCTGCACGTGCTGTATGCCGCAACTATGCAAATATATCTAGCACAGCCTGCAGCCTGTTCACACCTATTGTGAAAACATTCATTTCAGCTGGGATTACACTTGGCGTGTTTGTCATAAAAAACACCATGCTCGCTGCGGGCACATGTTAGGTTGGAATCAATAGGGTAATATGAAACACCAGACACTAATGGGGGTTTCTTCATCCTTTTATGGTGTTTTTAGGCTATCAAATCTGTGGGATGCCGAGAGCATGTTTTATTTTTATTTTTGGGGGGGTATTTTCTCACAATTTTTTTTTTATAGACATCCTTCAGTCAAATGATGAAAGAATCACATGACTTGTAATGAGAAAAGCCAGAGGGGAAAAAAACACCAAAGAAAAAACACTTCCTATAATAATAATAATAATAATAATGATGATGATGATGATAATAATAATACACATTGGGACAGATGTATGAAAACCTGTGCAGAGGTCAAGTGGACCAGTTGCCCATAGCAACCAATCAGATCGCTTCTTTCACTTTTCAGAGGCCTTTTTAAAAATGAAAGAAACTACCTGATTGGTTGCTATGGGCAACTGGTCCACTTTCCCTCTTCCCTAGTTTTGATAAATCTCTAAGACACCCCCCCCCCCCCCAGTGCTTTTAGCAAAAATAACACAAAGATATCTGAGAAAAGACATGAGGGGGAAGAATTGTGTTTGTTCCTAGGCTTAGGCTGTGATTAAAAACAACATATAAATGGTGTTTTTCAAAGGCCACATTGCTTTATTTCTGGTGCTTTTCCCCCCTTTCGACAGACGTCTGTCCAGCTATTGCAAAGCTACAACTCCCAGCCACTGGCGGATCCAGGGAGGGGCAACGGGGCAATTGCCCCCCCCCCCCCCCCCCCCGAGATTGCTGCCCCCCCAACTCCCTAGCATGGTGGAGCCGAAGCTGTAAGCTCCGGCTCCACCATTCACTAACCCAGTGTTTTTCAACCACTGTGCCACGGCACACTAGTGTGCCGTGACATAGTGTAAGATGTGCCGTGGGAAAAACACCCGCCGGGTGTTTTTGCCGCGGGACACCTCTGTGTCCCGAAAGTTGCTTTTGGGACACAGGGATGCCTCTAAGTCCCTGCGGCCCCGCGTTTACTTTAAAAACGCGGGGACCGCCGGGAGGTAGCGCACGCAGGGACGTCACTGACGTCCCATGCGTGCGCCCATAGCAACAATCGCAGAGGACCGGAGCAGCGAGGAGGACGCGCGCTGTCAACTTGGTAAGTGTTACCAGCGGCGCGTCACCTTTGGTGTTCCGAGCACCGCTCCTCCGGTCCCAGGACCTACTTGTATAGCCGGACCGGAGGAGTGGTGCTCGGAACACCGAAGTGGGGCAGTACACAGGCATACAGCCTTCAGTAATACACTGTATGGCTGAAGGCTGTATGTTTGTGGGGGAACTGCACCTAATGTGGGGGGGACTATACTGGGCCTAATGTGGGGGGACTATACTGGACCTAATGTGGGGGGGACTATACTGGGCCTAATGTAGGGGGACTATACTGGGCCTAATGTGGGGGGACTATACTGGGCCTAATGTGGGGGGGACTATACTGGGCCTAATGTGGGGGACTATACTGGGCCTAATGTGGGGGGACTATACTGGGCCTAATGTGGGGGGACAATACTGGGCCTAATGTCGGGGGACTATACTGGGCCTAATGTGGGGGGACTATACGGGGCCTAATGTGGGGGGACTATACGGGGCCTAATGTGGGGGGACTATACGGGGCCTAATGTGGGGGGACTATGCGGGGTCTAATGTAGGGGGACTATGCGGGGCCTAAAGTGGGGGGACTATGCGGGGCCTAATGTGGGGGACTATGCGGGGGCCTAATGTGGGGGGACTATGCGGGGCCTAATGTGGGGGGACTATGCGGGGCCTAATGTGGGGGGACTATACTACCAACCTAATGTGGGGAGACTATACTGCCAACCTAATGTGGGGAGACTATACTGCCAACCTAATGTGGGGAAACTATATTGCCAACCTAATGTGGGGGGACTATACTGCCAACCTAATGTGGGGAGACTATACTGCCAACCTAATGTGGGGGGACTATACTGCCAACCTAATGTGTGGGGACTATACTGCCAACCTAATGTGGGGGAAAATAAGATATATGCAAGATAAGATATATGCAGTGTGCATAGGAATTTGTTCATATATATATATTTATTTTTATTTTTTTTTAACTATAGTCCGGTCCTCCAAGGAGACAAGTGCAGTAAGTACTGAGTGACAGTGAGACAGATAAATAGATATAGTGCAGTGCGTTTTTTCCCTCTTTTTTTTTGCTCGTCAACCTCGGTAGCGGTGCCCCGCGAAAAAAAAAAATTCCAAGGTGTGCCCCGACTCGAAAAAGGTTGGGAAACACTGCACTAACCTTACACACACGCTGTGAGTACACAGCGTGTGAGCTGCGGGGACGAGATCCACTAAAGGCCGGCGCGATGACGTCACATCATCGCGCCGGCGCCTGGAGGACCCGTCCCTGCGGCCTGCATACTGTAAGTAAGGGTATGCTCAGGGTCCAGGGGATTATGGAAACAGGATATGCTCCACTGTTAGGAGGAGGGGGGTCAGAGAAAAGGGAATATTTAATGAGGGTCTGCACGGCAAAGCACAGAGGGCATTATATGTGAAGAGCACATGACAGGGGGGCCCCCTGTCCTGTGCCCTTCACATATAATGCCCCCTGTGCTGTGCCCCTCACATAATGCCCCCTGTCCTGTGCCCTTCACATATAATGCCCCCTGTGCTGTGTGCCCCACACATATAATTTATATGTGTGGCACAGCACAGGGGGCATTATGTAAGGGGCACAACACAGGGGACATTATATGTGAGGGGCACAACACAGGGGGCATTATATGTGAGGGGCACGGGACAGGGGGGCATTATATCATATAATGCCCCCTGTGCTGTGCCCCTCACTTAATGCCCCCTTTGCTGTGCCACACATATAAATTATATGTGTGGGGCACACAGCACAGGGGGCATTATATGTGTGGGGCACAGCACAGGGGGGCATTATATGATATAATGCCCCCCTGTGCTGTGCCCCTCACATATAATGCCCCCTGTGCTGTGCCCCTCACATATAATGCCCCCTGTGCTCTGCCACACATATAAATTATATGTGTGGGGCACAGCACAGGGGGCATTATATGTGTGGGGCACAGCACAGGGGGGCATTATATGATATAATGCCCCCTGTTATGTACCCCACACTTATAATGCCCCCTGTGCTGTGCCCCTCACATATATTGCCCCCTGTGCTGTTCCCCTCACATATATTGCCCCCTGTGCTGTTCCCCTCACATATATTGCCCCCTGTGCTGTGCCCCTCACATATAATGCCCCCTGAGGGGACAGGACATGGGGCTTTATATGTGAAGGGCACAGCACAGGGGGCATTATATGTGAGGGGCGCATGATAAGGGCATTATATGTGCGGAACGCATGATGGGGGCTTTATATATGAGGGGGCGCATGATGGATGCATTATATGTGAGGGGCAAAGAATGGGGGCATTTAATGTGAAGGGCACAGCACAGGGGGCATTAAATGTGTGGGGCACATGACAGGAGCATTCTATGTGAGGGGCACAGCACAGAGGGCATTATTATGTAGGGGAACAGGATGGGTCATATTATATGTAGGGGCACAAGATGGGGCATTATTACTATATGTGAAGGCACATGTGAAGTTTTGCCTTTCAGAAGTATAGTGTATATTGTGAGGAATTTCTGGGGTGGTACGTTTTTTAGGGGCCACAATACATTACGGTATTTTACTCAGAGGGTAGTTACAGCACAGCAAGTTATATTCAGAGAATGCACTGTGTGGTAGTATTAGATTTAGAGGGCACAGTGTGTGTTAGTATTATATTCAGTGGGTACAGTGTGTGATAGTATTATATTTAGAGGGTGCAGCGTGTGATAGTATTATATTCAGAGGGTGCAGTGTTTGGTAGTATTAAATTTAGAGGGCACAGTGTGTGGTAGTATTATATTCAGAGGGTACAGTGTATGGTGGCATTATATTCAGAGGGTACAGTGTGTTGTATATTCAGGGGGTACAGTATGTCAGAATTATATTAGGAGGGTGTGTGCCAGTATTATATTCAAAGAATACAGTGTTTGGCAGTATTATAATAATTATTGTTTTCATATAGAGGATCAGAATGCGTTGGCATAGTGAGGAGACGTCTGGGTATCAAGTTCTGCAGAGAGAAGATTTAGCTGGAAAAAATCCTGGCGGTATGTACCATCTGAATTAGATAAGGAAAGACTATAGAGAAGACGTCACCTGTAATCACTGATATCATTGTGTATTCTCCTCACTATAGAGAAGACGTCACCTGTAATCACTGATCTCTATAGTGAGGAGAATACACATTGATATCAGTGATTACAGGTGACGTCTTCTCTATAGTGAGGAGAATACACAATGATAAGACGTCACCTGTAGTCACTGATATCACTGAGTATTCTCCTCACTATAGAGCCTTAGCACTTTCCCATTCTGTGGCAATTGGTATATTTGATTATTATTCTGACATATGAGCACGGCCTAAGAGTCTTAAACAAGGTTAGGACTCTATGATACATTTAATAATATTGTAAGTTCCGTAATCTTCTGTCCACCAACACAAAATACTCTAATAGCGCCCCTCCCGAGACTTGACTCTGGATCCGCTCCTGCTCCCAGCATGCCCTGACAGCTGAAGGCTGAGAGTTGTAGTTTTGCAACAGGTGGGCAGCCACAGGGGATCGGTGTTGCAGTATGTCAATCTAGGGCCATGGTGTCTGATCTTGAACTGGCAGCAGGAGCCACGACCACTTTAAATCAATGGCTGCTGGGACGTCTGACTAGTGACATCCTTCGCTCCAGACCGCAACTTCAGGGACGTCACGCGTCAGACGTCCCGGCGGCCAGCGCTGCTCATTGAGCCTACCGGAGTAGCATTGATCTATGTAAGAAACCTATGGGCCCAGGCTGTTGGGGTCACCAAATGATATTACTTATACAGAATGTCTGGTTAGGAGAAACAAATATAACGCACCCACAGGGAGTGGCGCCATTTTAATAAAAAATTGTCAAAAACCTTAGATAACAGTCATACAGAATATATTAGAAAGCTTTTTTAATTTTCAGCCAATCAGAGAGCAGCACTACTGAAATAGAACTCCCAGGAGGTAACAGCGTGTCACACATGTGATGTCATAACCATTGTCCACCAAAGAGAAGCACTGAGCAGAAATAACACTGCTCCTGTTCATTCTCCATCAGTGAGGGGCCGGTGCTGGACACTGTGTAGGGACGCGGGAATGCAAAGTCATACACATGACTGTGACTGGTAAGTGTTACATTGTTGTGTCCAAAAGGTCTTTAGTGCAGTTCCATGTGTATTTCTATGATAAACATGTAAATAATTTATCTTTTTTTTCTTATCTTAGATGCACTATCTCCAGGACATGGAGTAGCATTTCCGGACCTACAGCAAGACGTTGGATGAAGGCATAGCCCCAGAAATAACACTGGTCCTGTTCATCAGTGAGGGGCCGGTGCTGGACACTGTGTAGGGACACGGGAATGCAAAGTCATGCACATGACTGTGACTGGTAAGTGTTAGATTGTTTTGTCCAAAAGGTCTTTATTGCAGTTCCATGTGTATTTCTATGATAAACATGTAAATAACCTATCTTTTTTGTCCCCTATCTTAGATGCACTATTTCCAGGACATGGAGTAGCATTTCGGGACCTACAGCAAGACGTTGGATGAAGGCACAGGCCTAGGAATCATGCACATACACAGAAACATTTGCCCAAATTCTAGAGGTAACCTCCTTTAGTATGCCCAGAGGAAGGGCCATACAGTAGCCATGGATTCCCTACAGGTTTCCTCCCCTCTGGAGGTTTTTCCTGTCCTGAGTATTAGTTACTGTACGCTCTTTGTGAGTGATGGGAGGTTACAAAAAGTCCCCTACACAAACATTTTAATAAATAATGAATAAAGTTCCCCTTTTTTTAAACTGTTCTTTGACTTGTTCATTTATTTCTGTGTGTGAAAATAGAGTTAGCAAAACATGGATGACCAAAGCTGCTCTCCTGCACGATCTGCATAATGCGGTGCGGAGAGAGGCAACTGGTGCTGGGTGGTGCAGTTTATGAGGCAAACGTAAAACACCCAGCAAGTTCCATGCACAAGCCTTTTTCTGATGAATGGGACTCATGCAGGGAACTTGCTAGGGGTCATACGGTTGCAAAGGATCAACTTTTGGGTACATGAACTGTCCCTTAAAGGGGTACTCCGCCTCTAGATATCTTATCCCCTATGTAAAGGATAGGGGATAAGATGTCTGATCAATGGGATCCTGCTGCTGGGACCCCAGCAATCTCCATGCAGCAACCAAAATTCTAAATAGTATGTTTAGATCACTGGTTCCTGTGGTGGGATTCGTGACATCATGCCACACCTTCTTGTGACATCACACCACCTCCCATAGACATAAATGGAAAGGGCGTGGCGTGAGGTCACGACCCGCACCACGAGAACCCAGAGGTCTAAATATATTATTCAGAACGCCGGGTGTTGCATGAAGATCGCGGGGGTCCCAGTGATCAGTCATCTTTTGTCCTATCCTTAAGGTAGGGGATAAGATATCTAGGGGCGGAGTACCACTTTAAGGAATTAGAGAGTGTAAGCATGCCTTACAAGCAGGTAGAAAAAGAACAGCTGGGAGAAATGACAGGACACAAAGCAATATTTGGCTGGGACCGATTTTGGGTGTGTTCTGGCCAATTAAAGGAGAACTATGGCAAAAATTTACTTATCCCCTATCCATGGGTTATGGGATAAGTAGCTGATCGTGGGGGGTCCCCCTGCAATACCTGGGATGAGACCCGTTGCTCAGTGAGAAGCGCTCGCTGCAGACGTCAAATTTCAATTTCCCTGGACCCCCCCCTTCCTTCATGTCCACCACAGACGCCCCCAGACTGCTGTCTCTTACAGAGTTTTATGCCCAGAAATGGTTGGCTACTCACTTTGTCAGTAGATTCTCATCCTAAATATGAAGACAATCGGGGAAATGTACCTGTGGAGAGGAAATGTTGTCCAGTTGCTCTTAGCAACCAATCAGATTACTTCTTTTATTTTTCAGAGGTCTTCTCAAGAATGAAAGAAGCAATCTGATTGGTTGCTATGGGCAACCTGATTGAAAACATCTTTTTTTTCTTTAACAACTACAGTACTACAACTCCCAATGTAGTGTGTCTTTTCAACCTGTGCCTCCTCCAACCCTGACCCTTAGGGGGGCATAGACTGACCACACTGGGGGTTGTAGTACTTTCATTATTACAGTTCCCCTATAACTCTGCAGCTTTGGTAGAAGTATGAGGCTCAGCCTTAGAGTCAGTGTATCTGGCTGCTCCAGTGTTCTTCTATTTTACAGCCTGGACCCTGTTCTCCTCCACACTGGTCCCCGTGGTCCGGTCAGATGGTTCTGGACTGGGGCTGAACGGTTGCTTGAGGGATTTAGTGGCAGATTTTTTTGGGACTTCAGTTGTTGGATGACCTCTCTCTTCAGTGGCTGCTGATATTCGTAGTGCAGAATTTACAGATGTTACGTAAAAGGGGTATTCCGGGGGAAAACATTTTTTTATTTTATTTTTTTAAATCAACTGGTGCAAGAAAGTTAAACAGATTTGTAAATTACTTCTTAAAAATCTTAATCCTTACAGTACTTATCAGCTGCCGAATGCTATAGAGGAAGTTGTATAGTTTTTTTTCGGTCTGACTACAGTGCTCTCTGTGAGTAGGAGCAAATCTCCATAGTAAACTTCTCCTACTCCGGACAGTTCCTTACATGGACAGAGGTGTCAGCAGAGAGCACTGTGGTCAGACTGGAAAGAAATCCAAAAAGAAAATAACTTCCTCTGTAGAATACAGTAGCTGATAAGTATTGGAAGTATTAAGATTTTTAAGAAGTAATTTACAAATCTGGCAAATTTCCCCAACCTCAAGGTTAGTGTTTAACCACTTAAGGACCTAGGACGTATGGATGCGCTTTGACGTCCTAATACTTAAGGACCCAGGGCGTATCCATACGCCCGTGGGAATTTCAGTCCCCGCCGCGCGCCGGGCGGGGACCGGGCCGGGGTGACTGCTGATATCAATCAGCAGGCACCCCGCGCAAATGCCCAAGGGGGTCATCAGCCCCCCCCCCCCCCCAATTGGCAATCAGCGCAAATCGCAGGTGAATTCACACTTGCGATTTGCGCTGATTCCGGGTCATACGGGTCTATTGTGACCCGGTGACAAGGAATAGAAGGGGGATTGCGGTTGTTTAAGACACCCACGATCCCCCTGTAGGCATAGGAGTGAGGTGGCAGGGTTGCCACCCCTCCTATCCCTGCTATTGGTCTGCTATTGATCGTCAGAGGCGACGACCAATAGCAGACCGGGGGCGGGGGGGGTTAACTTTCGTGTTCCCCGTCTTGCCCACCCACAATTGGCGGGGCAGAACGGGGAACCGAAGGGGACCGGGCGCCGACGTCCACTTACCCGTCCGGAGGCTGCGGCGACGTTGATCGGCGGGCGGCGTCACGTGCTTCTGAAGAGGACGGCTCCCGGGATCCTACGGAAGCCAGTAAGTTGATCTGGAGGGCTACAGTCTGAGACTGTGGTCTCTAACTGTAGCCCTCCAGATGTTGCAAAACTACAACTCCCAGCATGCCCAGACAGCTGTTTGGGCATGCTGGAATATGTAGTTTTGCAACAGCTGGAGGGCTGCAGTTTGAGACCACTATACAGTGGTCTCTAAACTATATCCCTCCAGATCTTGCAAAACTACAACTCCTAGCATGCCCACATAGCTGTTTGTTGTCTGGGCATGCTGAGAGTTGTAGTTTTGCAACATCTGGAGGTCCACAGTGTGGAGATCACTGTGTAGTGGTCTAAAAACTGTAGCTCTCCAGATGTTGCAAAACTGCAATCCCCAGCATGCCCAGAAAGCAAACAGCTGTCTCGGCATGCTGGGAATTGTAGTTGGGTACCTCCAGCTGTTGCATAACTACATATCCCAGCATGCCCTTCGGTGATTAGTACATGCTGGGAGTTGTAGTTTTGCAACAGCTGGAGGCGCACTGGTTGGAAAATACTGAGTTAGGTAACATAACCTAACTGAGGGTTTTCCAACCAGTGTGCCTCCAGCTGTTGTAAAAGTACAACTCCCAGCATGCACGGTCTGTCAGTACATGCTAGTTTTGAAACAGCTGGAGGTTTGCCCCCCCATGTGAATGTACAGGGTACATTCACACAAACAGGTTTACAGTAAATTTCCTGCTTCAAGTTTGGGCTGCGGCAAATTTTTCGCCGCAGCGCAAACTCCTAGCGGGAAATTCACTGTAGCACGCCAGTGTGAATGTACCCTAAAAACACTACACTACACTAACACATAATAAAGGGTAAAACACTACTTATACACCCCCTTACACTGTCCCCCCCCCAATAAAAAACTAAAAACGTCTTGTACGGCTGGGTTTCCAAAACGGAGCCTCCAGCAGGTGTAGCGGGGGCCCACGCAGCCCCCGCGGTGCGGGGGGCCCCGTCTAGGCTGGGGTCCCGGATTATCACTGGCGCTGTGGTCCAAAGCCTTTAGAGCACCTGCTCGAGGCCCCCGCGCACAGTGAAGAAGGGGGCCCCCCGTTGCTAGGCCCCGCGGGGCCCCCATTGCTACTCCACTAAGATATATACCGGCCTCCCCCCAAAAATCCCCCCCCGCAGGCACCTCCCAGCCTTCGGCCTGAGGCCCGTGCAGCTGCGTCATCACGTCACGTGACGTGGTGGCGGTTGAGAGGAGAGCGCGGGAGATGAGCTCCCACCGGCAGTTTTCCAGCGCCAGGCCAGTACAGGTACCCCTCCCTCCCACTACAACTACCAACATGCCCGGAGAGCCTTCAGCTGTCCGGGCATGCTGTGAGTTGTAGTTTTGCAACAGCTGGAGGAGCCCTGGTTAGCTAACACTGCCTTAGGGCCTAACCCAGTGTTTCCCAACCTGGGTGCTTCCAGCTGTTGCAAAACTACAACTGCCAGCATGCCCGGAGTTTCCCAACCTGGGTGCTTCCAGCTGTTGCAAAACTACAACTGCCAGCATGCCCGGAGAGCCTTTGGCTGTTCCGGGCATGCTGTGATGTGTGTGTGTGGTGGTGGGGGGGATTTATTATATAGTGTGTGTGTGGTGGGGGGGGATTTATTATATAGTGTGTGTGTGGTGGTGGGGGATTTATTATATAGTGTGTGTGTGGGGGGGGGGGGGGATTTATTATATAGTGTGTGTGGTGGGGGGGGTTTATTATATAGTGTGTGTGGTGGGGGGGATTTATTATATAGTGTGTGTTGGTGGGGGGGGGGATTTATTATATAGTGTGTGTGGTGGGGGGGGATTTATTATATAAGTGTATGTGGTGGGGGGGATTTATTATATAGTGTGTGTGGTGACGGGGGATTTATTATATTAGTGTGTGTGTGGTGGTGGGGGGATTTATTATATAGTGTGTGTGGGTGGTGGGGATTTATTATATAGTGTGTGTGGTGGTGGGGATTTATTATATAGTGTGTGTGGTGGGGGGGGATTTATTATATAGTGTGTGGTAGGGGGGGGATTTATTATATAGTGTGTGTGTGTGGGGGGGGGGGATTTATTATATAGTGTGTGTGTGGGGGGGGATTTATTATATAGCGTGTGCGTTCTGGGGGGGGGGGGATTTATTATATAGTGTATGTGTGTGTGTGTGTGTGTGTGTGGTGGTGGGTGATTTATTATATAGTGTGTGGTGGGGGGGATTTATTATATAGTGTGTGTGTGGTGGGGGGATTTATTATATAGTGTGTGTGTGTGTGGTGGGGATTTATTATATAATGTGTGTGTGGTGGGGGGGATTTATTATATAGTGTGTGTGTTGGGGGGGATTTATTATATAGTGTGTGTGTGTGTGTGTTGGGGGGGGATTTATTATATAGTGTGTGTGTGTTGGGGGGATTTATTATATAGTGTGTGTGTGTTGGGGGGGATTTATTATATAGTGTGTGTGTGTTGGGGGGGATTTATTATATAGTGTGTGTGTTGGGGGGGATTTATTATATAGTGTGTGTGTGTTGGGGGGGATTTATTATATAGTGTGTGTGTGTTGGGGGGGATTTATTATATAGTGTGTGTGTGTTGGGGGGGATTTATTATATAGTTGTGTGTGTGGTGGTGGGGATTTATTATATAGTGTGTGTGTGTGTGGGGGGGGGAGATTTATTATATAGTGTGTGTGTGGGGGGGGATTTATTATATAGTGTGTGTGTGCGTGTGGGGGGGGGAGATTATTATATAGTGTGTGTGTACTGGGGGGGGGATTTATTATATAGTGTGTGTATGGTGAAGGGAGGCATTTATATAGTGTGTGTGGTGGGGGGGGATTTATTATATAGTGTGTGTGTGCTGGGGGGATTTATTATATAGTGTGTGTGTGGTGAAGGGGGATTTATATAGTGTATGTGGTGGTGGGGATTTATTATATAGTGTGTGTGTGGTGGGGGGGATTTATTATATAGTGTGTGTGTGTGGTGGGGGGGGATTTATTACATAGTGTGGTGTGTTGGGGGGGATTTCTTATATAGTGTGTGTGTGTTGGGGGGGAATTTATTATATAGTGTCTGTGTGGTGTGGGGGATTTATTATATAGTGGTGTGTGTGGTGGAGGGGGATTTATTATGTAGTGTGTGTGTGGTGGGGGGGATTTATGTATATAATGTGTGTGGTTGGGGGGGATTTATTATATAGTGTGTGGTGGTGGGGGGGATTTATTATATATTGTGTGTGTTGGGGGGGGGATTTTATTATATAGTGTGTGTGTGGTGGGGATTTATTATAAAGAGTGTGTGTTGGGGGGGATTTATTATATAGTGTGTGTGTTGGGGGGATTTATTATATAGTGTGTGTGTTGGGGGGGATTTATTATATAGTGTGTGTGTGTGTGTGTGTGTGGTGGGGGGGGATTTATTATATAGTGTGTGTGTGTGGTGCTGGGATTTATTATAGTGTGTGTGTGTGTGTGGTGGGGATTTATTATATAGTGTGTGTGTGTGTGTGGTGGGGATTTATTTATATAGAGTGTGTGTTGGGGGGATTTATTATATAGAGTGTGTGTTGGGGGGGGATTTATTATATAGTGTGTGGTGGGGGGGTATTTATTTATATAGTGTGTGTTTGGTGGGGTGGATTTATTATAGTGTGTGTGTGGTGGGGGGGATTTATTATATAGTGTGTGTGTGGTGGTGGGGATTTATTATATAGTGTGTGTTGAGGGGGATTTATTATATAGTGTGTGTGGTGGGGATTTATTATATAGTGTGTGTGTGTGTGTGGGGGGATTTATTATATAGTGTGTGTGTGGTGGGGGGATTTAATTATATAGTGTCTGTGTGGTGGGGGGATTTATTATATAGTGTGTGTGTGGTGGGGGGATTTATTATATAGTCGTGTGTGTGATGGGGGGATTTATTATATAGTGTGTGTGTGGTGGGGGGGATTTATTACATAGTGTGTGTTTGTGGTGGGGGGGATTTATTATATAGTGTGTGTGTGTGTGTGGGGGGGGGGGAGATTTATTATATAGTGTGTGTGTGGGGGGGGGATTTATTATATAGTGTGTGTGTGCGTGTGGGGGGGAGATTTCTATTATATAGTGTGTGTGTACTGGGGGGGGATTTATTATATAGTGTGTGTGTTGTGAAGGGGGGATTTATATAGTGGTGTGTGGTGGGGGGGATTTATTATATAGTGTGTGTGTACTGGGGGGGATTTATTATATAGTGTGTGTGTGTGGTGGGGGGGGATTTATTATATAATGTGTGTGGTTGGGGGGGATTTATTATATAGTGTGTGTGGTGGGGTGGATTTATTATATATTGTGTGTGTTGGGGGGATTTATTATATAGTGTGTGTGTGTGGTGGGGATTTATTATATAGAGTGTGTGTTGGGGGGGATTTATTATATAGTGTGTGTGTGTTGGGGGGGATTTATTATATAGTGTGTGTGTTGGGGGGGATTTATTATATAGTGTGTGTGTATGTGTGTGTGTGTGTTGTGTGGTGTGGGGGGGGATTTATTATATAGCTGTGTTGTGTGTGTGTGTGGTGTTGGGGCGGGATTTATTATATAGTGTGTGTGTGTTGGGGGGGATTTATTATAGTGTGTGTGTGGTGGGGGGATTTATTATATAGTGTGTGTGTGGTGGGGGAATTTATTATATAGTGTGTGTGTGTGTGTGTGGGTGGGGATTTATTATATAGTGTGTGTGTGGTGGGGGGATTTATTACATAGTGTGTGTGTGTGTGGTGGTGGTGGGGGATTTATTATATAGTGTGTGTGTGTGTGGTGGGGGGGATTTATTATAAAGTGTGTGTGTGGTGGGGGGGGATTTATTATATAGTGTGTAGTGGTGGGGGGATTTATTATGTAGTGTGTGTGTGGTGGTGGATTTATTATATAGTGGTGTGTGTGGTGGGGGGATTTATTATAGTGTGTGTGCTGGGGGGGAATTTATTATATAGTGTGTGTGGTGGGGGGGGATTTATTATATAGTGTGTGTGGTGGGGGGGATTTATTATATAGTGTGTGTGGTGGAGGGGATTTATTATATAGTGTGTGTGTGGTGGTGGGGATTTATATTATAGTGTGTGTGTGGTGGGGGGATTTATTATATAGTGTGTGTGTGGTGGGGGGATTTATTATATAGTGTGTGTCTGTGTGGTGGGGATTTATTATATAGTGTGTGTGTGGTGGGGGGATTTATTATATAGTGTGTGTGGTGGGGGGGATTTTATTACATAGTGTTTGTGTGGTGGGGGGGATTTATTATATAGTGTGTGTGTGTGTGTGTGTGTGTGTGTGGTGGGGGGATTTATTATATAGTGTGTGTGTGGTGGGGGGGGGATTTATTATATAGTGTGTGTGGTGGGGGGATTTATTATATAGTGTGTGTGGTGGAGGGGATTTATTATATAGTGTTTGTTGGTGGGGGGGGATTTATTCTATAGTGTGTGTGTGGTGGGGGGGATTTATTATATAGTGTGTGTGGTGGGGGGAATTTATTATATAGTGTGTGTGGTGGGGGGGATTTATTATATAGTGTGTGGTGGGGGGGGATTTATTATATAGTGTGTGTGGGGGGGGATTTATTATATAGTGTGTGGTGGGGGGGATTTTTTATATAGTGTGTGGGTGGGGGGGGGATTTATTTATATAGTGTGAGTGGTGGGGGGGATTTATTATATAGTGAGTGTGTGTGTGTGGGGGAGGGGAGATTTATTATATAGTGTGTGTGTGTGGGGGGGAATTATTATATAGTGTGTGTGTGCGTGTGTGGGGGGGGGAGATTTATTATATAGTGTGTGTGTGTACTGGGGGGGGATTTATTATATAGTGTGTGTGTGTGGTGAAGGGGGGATTTAATATAGTGTGTGTGGTGGGGGGGATTTATTATATAGTGTGTGTGTACTGGGGGGGGATTTATTATATAGTGTGTGTGTGGTGAAGGGGGGGGATTTATATAGTGTGTGTGTGGTGGGGGGGATTTATTATATAGTGTGTGTGTGGTGGGGGGGGATTTATTATATAGTGTGCTGTGTGGTGGGGGGATTTATTATATAGTGTGTGTGTGTGTGTGTGTGGTGGGGGGGATTTATTATATAGTGTGTGTGTGGTGGGGGGATTTATTATATAGTGTGTGTGTGTGGTGGTGGGGGATTTATATAGTGTGTGTGGTGGGGGGGATTTATTATATAGTGTGTGTGTGGTGGGGGGGGATTTATTATATAGTGTGTGTGTGGTGGGGGGATTTATTATAGTAGTGTGTGTGTGTGTGGTGGGGGGGATTTATTATATAGTGTGTGTGTGGTGGGGGGATTTATTACTATAGTGTGTGTGTGTGTGTGTGTGTGGTGGGGGAGATTTATTATATAGTGTGTGTGTGTGGTGGGGGGGATTTATTATAAAGTGTGTGTGTGTGGTGAGAGGGGATTATTATATAGTGTGTGTGGTGGGGGGATTTATTATATAGTGTGTGTGTGGTGGGGGGGATTTATTATAGTGTGTGTGTGTGGTGGGGGGATTTATTATATAGTGTGTGTGGTGGGGGGATTTATTATAAAGTGTGTGTGGTGAGGGGATTTATTATATAGTGTGTGTGGTGGGGGGATTTATTATATAGTGTGTGTGGTGGGGGGGATTTATTATATAGTGTGTGTGGTGGGGGGGATTTATTATATAGTGTGTGTGTGGTGGTGGGGATTTATATTATAGTGTGTGTGTGGTGGGGGGATTTATTATATAGTGTGTGTGTGGTGGGGGGGATTTATTATATAGAGTGTGTGTGGTGGGGGGATTTATTATATAGTGTGTGTGTGGTGGGGGGATTTATTATATAGTGTGTGTGTGGTGGGGGGATTTATTATATAGTGTGTGTGTGGTGGTGGGGGATTTATTATATAGTGTGTGTGTGGTGGGGGGGGATTTATTATATAGTGTTTGTGTGTGTGTGTGGTGGGGGAGGATTTATTATATAGAGTGTGTGTTGGGGGGGATTTATTATATAGAGTGTGTGTTGGGGGGGGATTATTATATAGTGTGTGGTGGGGGGTATTTATTATATAGTGTGTGTTGGTGGGGGGATTTATTATAGTGTGTGTGTGGTGGGGGGGATTTATTATGTAGTGTGTGTGTTGGGGGGATTTATTATATAGTGTGTGTTTGAGGGGGATTTATTATATAGTGTGTGTGTGGGGATTTATTATATAATGGGTGTGTTGTGTGTGTGTGTTGGGGTGATTTATTATATAGTGTGTGTGTGGTGGGGGGATTTATTATACAGTGTGTTTTGGGGATTAATTATATAGTGTGTGTATGGTGGGGGGATTTATTATATAGTGTGTGTGTGGTGGGGGGGGATTTATTATATAGTGTGTGTGTCTGTGTGTGTGTGGTGGGGGGGATTTATTATATAGTGTGTGTGTGGTGGTGGGGATTTATTATATAGTGTGTGTGTGGTGGGGGGATTTATTATATAGTGTGTGTGGTGGGGGGGATTTATTACATAGTGTGTGTGTGGTGGGGGGGGATTTATTATATAGTGTGTGTGTGGTGGGGGAGGGGATTTATTATATAGGGGGGATTTATTATATAGTGTGTGTGGTGGGGGGATTTATTATATAGTGTGTGTGGTGGAGGGGATTTATTATATAGTGTGTGTGGTGGGGGGGATTTATTATATAGTGTGTGTGGTGGGGGGGATTTATTATATAGTGTGTGGTGGGGGGGATTTATTATATAGTGTGTGTGGGGGGGATTTATTATATAGTGTGTGGTGGGGGGGATTTATTATATAGTGTGTGGTGGGGGGATTTATTATATAGTGTGTGGTGGAAGGATTTATTATATAGTGTGTGTGTGTGTGTGTGTGGGGGGGGAGATTTATTATATAGTGTGTGTGTGTGGGGGGGGGATTTATTATATAGTGTGTGTGTGCGTGTGGGGGAAGGAGATTTATTATATAATGTGTGTGTACTGGGGGGGGATTTATTATATAGTGTGTGTGTGGTGAAGGGGGGATTTATATAGTGTGTGTGGTGGGGGGGATTTATTATATAGTGTGTGTGTGTACTGGGGGGGATTTATTATATAGTGTGTGTGTGGTGAAGGGGGGATTTATATAGTGTGTGTGGTGGTGGGGATTTATTATATAGTGTGTGTGTGGTGGGGGGATTTATTATATAGTGTGTGTGTGGTGGGGGGGGGATTTATTACATAGTGTGTGTGTTGGGGGGATTTCTTATATAGTGTTTGTATTGGGGGGGATTTATTATATAGTGTGTGTGTGGTGGGGGGGGATTTATTATATAGTGTGTGTGTGGTGGGGGGGGATTTATTATATAGTGTGTGTGTACTGGGGGGGATTTATTATATAGTGTGTGTGTGGTGAAGGGGGGATTTATATAGTGTGTGTGGTGGGGGGGATTTATTATATAGTGTGTGTGTGGTGGGGGGGATTTATCATATAGTGTGTGTGTGGTGGGGGGGGATTTATTACATAGTGTGTGTGTTGGGGGGGATTTCTTATATAGTGTGTGTGTGTTGGGGGGGATTTATTATATAGTGTGTGTGTGGTGGGGGGGGTTTATTATATAGTGTGTGTGTGGTGGGGGGGATTTATTATATAGTGTGTATGTGGTGGGGGGAATTTATTATATAATGTGTGTGTTGGGGGGATTCATTATATAGTGTGTGTGGTGGGGGGGATTTATTATATATTGTGTGTGTTGGGGGGGGATTTATTATATAGTGTGTGTGTGGTGGGGATTTATTATATAGAGTGTGTGTTGGGGGGGATTTATTATATAGTGTGTGTGTTGGGGGGGATTTATTATATAGTGTGTGTGTTGGGGGGGGGATTTATTATATAGTGTGTGTGTGTGTGTGTGTGTGGTGGGGGGATTTATTATATAGTGTGTGTGTGTGGTGGGGGGATTTATTATAGTGTGTGTGTGTGTGGTGGGGATTTATTATATAGTGTGTGTGTGTGGTGGGGATTTATTATATAGAGTGTGTGTTGGGGGGGATTTATTATATAGAGTGTGTGTTGGGGGGGGATTTATTATATAGTGTGTGGTGGGGGGGTATTTATTATATAGTGTGTGTTTGGTGGGGGGGATTTATTATATAGTGTTTGTGTTGGGGGGAGTTATTATATAGTGTGTGTTGAGGGGGATTTATTATATAGTTTGTGTGGTGGGGATTTATTATATAGTGTGTGTGTGGTGGGGGGATTTATTATATAGTGTGTGTGTGGTGGGGGAATTTATTATATAGTGTGTGTGTGGTGGGGGGATTTATTATATAGTGTGTGTGGTGGGGGGGATTTATTATATAGTGTGTGTTGGGGGGATTTATTATATAGTGTGTGTGGTGGGGGGGGGATTTATTATATAGTGTGTGTGTGGTGGGGGGATTTATTATATAGTGTGTGTGGTGGGGGGATTTATTATATAGTGTGTGTGGTGGGGGGGATTTATTATATAGTGTGTGTGTGGTGGGGATTTATTATATAGTGTGTGTGGTGGGGGATTTATTATATAGTGTGTGTGGTGGGGGGATTTATTATATAGTGTGTGTGGTGGGGGGGATTTATTATATGGTGTGTGTGGTGGTGGGGGGATTTATTATATAGTGTGTGTGGTGGTGGGGGATTTATTATATAGTGTGTGTGGTGGGGGGATTTATTATATAGTGTGTGGTGGGGGAATTTATTATATAGTGTGTGTGTGTGGGGGGATTTATTATATAGTGTGTGGTGGGGGGGATTTATTATATAGTGTGTGGTGGGGGGATTTATTATATAGTGTGTGTGTGTGTTAATGGGGGAGATTTATTATATAGTGTGTGTGTGTGGGGGGGATTTATTATAGAGTGTGTGTGTACTGGGGGGGGATTTATTATATAGTGTGTGTGTGGTGGGGGGGATTTATTATATAGTGTGTGTGTGTGGTGAAGGGGGGGATTTATATAGTGTGTGTGGTGGGGGGGATTTATTATATAGTGTGTGTGTGGTGGGGGGGATTTATTATATAGTGTGTGTGTGTGGTGGGGGGATTTATTATATAGTGTGTGTGTTGGGGGGATTTATTTTATAGTGTGTGTGTGTGTTGGGGGGGATTTATTTTATAGTGTGTGTGTGGTGGGGGGGATTTATTATATAGTGTGTGTGGTGGGGGGGATTTATTATATAGTGTGTGTGTTGGGGGGGATTTATTATATAGTGTGTGTGTGTGGGGATTTATTATATTGTGTGTGTGTGTGTTGGGGTGATTTATTATATAGTGTGTGTGTGGTGGGGGGATTTATTATATAGTGTGTTTTGGGGATTAATTATATAGTGTGTGTATGGTGGGGGGATTTATTATATAGTGTGTGTGTGGTGGGGGGGGATTTATTATATAGTGTGTGTGTCTGTGTGTGTGTGTGGTGGGGGGGATTTATTATATAATGTGTGTGTGGTGGTGGGGATTTATTATATAGTGTGTGTGTGGTGGGGGGATTTATTATATAGTGTGTGTGGTGGGGGGGATTTATTACATAGTGTGTGTGTGGTGGGGGGGGATTTATTATATAGTGTGTGTGTGGTGGGGGAGGGGATTTATTATATAGGGGGGATTTATTATATAGTGTGTGTGGTGGGGGGATTTATTATATAGTGTGTGTGGTGGAGGGGATTTATTATATAGTGTGTGTGGTGGGGGGGATTTATTATATAGTGTGTGTGGTGGGGGGGATTTATTATATAGTGTGTGGTGGGGGGGATTTATTATATAGTGTGTGTGGGGGGGGATTTATTATATAGTGTGTGGTGGGGGGGATTTATTATATAGTGTGTGGTGGGGGGATTTATTATATAGTGTGTGGTGGAAGGATTTATTATATAGTGTGTGTGTGTGTGTGTGGGGGGGGGGGAGATTTATTATATAGTGTGTGTGTGTGTGGGGGGGGATTTATTATATAGTGTGTGTGTGCGTGTGGGGGAAGGAGATTTATTATATAGTGTGTGTGTACTGGGGGGGGATTTATTATATAGTGTGTGTGTGGTGAAGGGGGGATTTATATAGTGTGTGTGGTGGGGGGGATTTATTATATAGTGTGTGTGTGTACTGGGGGGGATTTATTATATAGTATGTGTGTGGTGAAGGGGGGATTTATATAGTGTGTGTGGTGGTGGGGATTTATTATATAGTGTGTGTGTGGTGGGGGGATTTATTATATAGTGTGTGTGTGGTGGGGGGGGATTTATTACATAGTGTGTGTGTTGGGGGGATTTCTTATATAGTGTTTGTATTGGGGGGGATTTATTATATAGTGTGTGTGTGGTGGGGGGGGATTTATTATATAGTGTGTGTGTGGTGGGGGGGATTTATTATATAGTGTGTGTGTACTGGGGGGGATTTATTATATAGTGTGTGTGTGGTGAAGGGGGGATTTATATAGTGTGTGTGGTGGGGGGGATTTATTATATAGTGTGTGTGTGGTGGGGGGGATTTATTATATAGTGTGTGTGTGGTGGGGGGGGGATTTATTACATAGTGTGTGTGTTGGGGGGGATTTCTTATATAGTGTGTGTGTGTTGGGGGGGATTTATTATATAGTGTGTGTGTGGTGGGGGGGGGTTTATTATATAGTGTGTGTGTGGTGGGGGGGATTTATTATATAGTGTGTATGTGGTGGGGGGGATTTATTATATAATGTGTGTGTTGGGGGGATTCATTATATAGTGTGTGTGGTGGGGGGGATTTATTATATATTGTGTGTGTTGGGGGGGGATTTATTATATAGTGTGTGTGTGGTGGGGATTTATTATATAGAGTGTGTGTTGGGGGGGATTTATTATATAGTGTGTGTGTTGGGGGGGATTTATTATATAGTGTGTGTGTTGGGGGGGGGATTTATTATATAGTGTGTGTGTGTGTGTGTGTGTGTGGTGGGGGGGATTTATTATATAGTGTGTGTGTGTGGTGGGGGGATTTATTATAGTGTGTGTGTGTGTGGTGGGGATTTATTATATAGTGTGTGTGTGTGGTGGGGATTTATTATATAGAGTGTGTGTTGGGGGGGATTTATTATATAGAGTGTGTGTTGGGGGGGGATTTATTATATAGTGTGTGGTGGGGGGGTATTTATTATATAGTGTGTGTTTGGTGGGGGGGGATTTATTATAGTGTGTGTGTGGTGGAGGGGATTTATTATATAGTGTTTGTGTTGGGGGGAGTTATTATATAGTGTGTGTTGAGGGGGATTTATTATATAGTTTGTGTGGTGGGGATTTATTATATAGTGTGTGTGTGGTGGGGGATTTATTATATAGTGTGTGTGTGGTGGGGGAATTTATTATATAGTGTGTGTGTGGTGGGGGGATTTATTATATAGTGTGTGTGGTGGGGGGGATTTATTATATAGTGTGTGTTGGGGGGATTTATTATATAGTGTGTGTGGTGGGGGGGGGATTTATTATATAGTGTGTGTGTGGTGGGGGGATTTATTATATAGTGTGTGTGGTGGGGGGATTTATTATATAGTGTGTGTGGTGGGGGGATTTATTATATAGTGTGTGTGGTGGGGGGGGATTTATTATATAGTGTGTGTGTGGTGGGGGGATTTATTATATAGTGTGTGTGGTGGGGGGATTTATTATATAGTGTGTGTGGTGGGGGGATTTATTATATAGTGTGTGTGGTGGGGGGGATTTATTATATGGTGTGTGTGGTGGTGGGGGGATTTATTATATAGTGTGTGTGGTGGTGGGGGATTTATTATATAGTGTGTGTGGTGGGGGGGATTTATTATATAGTGTGTGGTGGGGGAATTTATTATATAGTGTGTGTGTGTGGGGGGATTTATTATATAGTGTGTGGTGGGGGGGATTTATTATATAGTGTGTGGTGGGGGGATTTATTATATAGTGTGTGTGTGTGTTAATGGGGGAGATTTATTATATAGTGTGTGTGTGTGGGGGGGATTTATTATATAGTGTGTGTGTACTGGGGGGGGATTTATTATATAGTGTGTGTGTGGTGGGGGGGATTTATTATATAGTGTGTGTGTGTGGTGAAGGGGGGGATTTATATAGTGTGTGTGGTGGGGGGGATTTATTATATAGTGTGTGTGTGGTGGGGGGGATTTATTATATAGTGTGTGTGTGGTGGGGGGATTTATTATATAGTGTGTGTGTTGGGGGGATTTATTTTAAAGTGTGTGTGTGTGTTGGGGGGGATTTATTTTATAGTGTGTGTGTGGTGGGGGGGATTTATTATATAGTGTGTGTGTGGTGGGGGGGATTTATTATATAGTGTGTGTGTTGGGGGGGATTTATTATATAGTGTGTGTGTGTGGGGATTTATTATATTGTGTGTATGTTGGGGGGGATTTATTATATAGTGTGTGTGTTGGGGGGACCTATGATATAGTGTGTGTGTGTGGTGGGGATTTTTTATATAGTGTGTGTGTGTGGTGGGGGGATTTATTATATAGAGTGTGTGTGTGGTGGGGATTTATTATATAGAGTGTGTGTTGGGGGGGATTTATTATATAGTGTGTGTGTTGGGGGGGATTTATTATATAGTGTGTGTTTTGGGGGGGATTTATTATATAGTGTGTGTGTTGGGGGGGATTTATTATATAGTGTGTGTGTGTGGTGGGGGGGATTTATCATATAGTGTGTGTTGGGGGGGATTTATTATAGTGTGTGTGTGTGGTGGGGATTTATTATATAGTGTGTGTGTGTGGTGGGGATTTATTATATAGAGTGTGTGATGGGGGGGATTTATTATATAGAGTGTGTGTTGGGGGGGGGGGTTTATTATATAGTGTTTGTGTGGTGTTGGGGATTTATTATATAGTGTGTGTGGTGGGGGGGGGGTATTTATTATATAGTTTGTGTGTGGAGAGGGGGATTTATTATAGTGTGTGTGTGGTGGTGGGGATTTATTATATAGTGTGTGTGTTGGGGGGATTTATTATATAGTGTGTGTTGGGGGGGATTTATTATATAGTGTGTGTGGTGGAGATTTATTATATAGTGGGTGTGTGGTGGGGGGGGATTTATTATATAGTGTGTGTGTGTGTGTGGTGGGGGGATTTATTATATAGTGTGTGTGTGGTGGGGGAATTTATTATATAGTGTGTGTGTGGTGGGGGATTTATTATATATTGTGTGTGGTGGGGATTTATTATATAGTGTGTGTGTGGTGGGGGGATTTATTATATAGTGTGTGTGTGGTGGGGGGGATTTATTATATAGTGTGTGTGTGGTGGGGGGGATTTATATATAGTGTGTGTGTTGGGGGGATTTATTATATAGTGTGTGTGTGGTGGGGGGGGGAATTATTTTATAGTGTGTGTGTGTGTGGTGGGGGGGATTTATTATATAGTGTGTGTGTGTTGGGGGGGGATTTATTATATAGTGTGTGTGTGTGGTGGGGATTTATTATAGTGTGTGTGTGGTGGGGGGATTTATTATATAGTGTGTGTGTGGTGGGGGGATTTATTATATAGTGTGTGTGTGTGTGTGTGGTGGGGGGATTTATTATATAGTGTGTGTGTGGTGAGGGGATTTATTACATAGTGTGTGTGTGTGTGTGGTGGTGGGGGATTTATTATATAGTGTGTGTGTGTGGTGGGGGGGATTTATTATAAAGTGTGTGTGTGGTGGTGGGGGGGGATTTATTATATAGTGTGTGTGGTGGGGGGATTTATTATATAGCGTGTGTGTTTGTGGGGGATTTATTATATAGTGTGTGTGGTGGGGGGGATTTATTATAGTGTGTGTGTGGTGGGGGGATTTATTATAGAGTGTGTGTGGTGGAGGGATTTATTATATAGTGTGTGTGTGGTGGGGGATTTATTATATATTGTGTGTGGTGGGGATTTATTATATAGTGTGTGTGTGGTGGGGGGATTTATTATATAGTGTGTGTGTGGTGGGGGGGATTTATTATATAGTGTGTGTGTGGTGGGGGGGATTTATTATATAGTGTGTGTGTTGGGGGGATTTATTATATAGTGTGTGTGTGGTGGGGGGGGGAATTATTTTATAGTGTGTGTGTGTGTGGTGGGGGGGATTTATTATATAGTGTGTGTGTGTTGGGGGGGGATTTATTATATAGTGTGTGTGTGTGGTGGGGATTTATTATAGTGTGTGTGTGGTGGGGGGATTTATTATATAGTGTGTGTGTGGTGGGGGGATTTATTATATAGTGTGTGTGTGTGTGTGTGGTGGGGGGGATTTATTATATAGTGTGTGTGTGGTGAGGGGATTTATTAAATAGTGTGTGTGTGTGTGTGGTGGTGGGGGATTTATTATATAGTGTGTGTGTGTGGTGGGGGGGATTTATTATAAAGTGTGTGTGTGGTGGTGGGGGGGGATTTATTATATAGTGTGTGTGGTGGGGGGATTTATTATATAGCGTGTGTGTTTGTGGGGGATTTATTATATAGTGTGTGTGGTGGGGGGGATTTATTATAGTGTGTGTGTGGTGGGGGGATTTATTATATAGTGTGTGTGGTGGAGGGATTTATTATATAGTGTGTGTGGTGGGGGGGATTTATTATATAGTGTGTGTGGTGGGGGGGATTTATTATATAGTGTGTGTGGTGGGGGGATTTATTATATAGTGTGTGTGTGGTGGTGGGGATTTATATTATAGTGTGTGTGTGGTGGGGGGATTTATTATATAGTGTGTGTGTGGTGTGGGATTTATTATATAGTGTGTGTGTGGTGGGGGGATTTATTATATAGTGTGTGTGTGGTGGGGGGATTTATTATATAGTGTGTGTGGTGGGGGGGATTTATTACATAGTGTGTGTGTGTGGGGGGGATTTATTATATAGTGTGTGTGTATGTGTGTGTGTGTGTGTGTGGGTGTGGTGGGGGGGGATTTATTATATAGTGTGTGTGTGTGGTGGGGGGGATTTATTATATAGTGGGGATTTATTATATAGTGTGTGTGGTGGGGGGATTTATTATATAGTGTGTGTGGTGGAGGGGATTTATTATATAGTGTGTGTGGTGGGGGGGATTTATTATATAGTGTGTGTGTGTGGTGGTGGGGGTATTTATTATATAGTGTGTGTGGTGGGGGGGATTTATTATATAGTGTGTGTGGTGGGGGGGTATTTATTATATAGTGTGTGGTGGGGGGGATTTATTATATAGTGTGTGGTGGGGGGGATTTATTATATAGTGTGTGGTGGGGGGGATTTATTATATAGTGTGTGGTGGGGGGGATTTATTATATAGTGTGTGGGGGGGGAATTTATTATATAGTGTGTGTGTGTGGGGGGATTTATTATATAGTGTGTGGTGGGGGGGATTTATTATATAGTGTGTGGTGGGGGGGATTTATTATATAGAGTGTGTGTGTGTGTATGGGGGAGATTTATTATATAGTGTGTGTGTGTGTGGGGATTTATTATATAGTGTGTGTGTACTGAGGGGGGATTTATTATATAGTGTGTGTGTGGTGGGGGGGATTTATTATATAGTGTGTGTGTGTGGTGAAGGGGGGGGATTTATATAGTGTGTGTGGTGGGGGGGATTTATTATATAGTGTGTGTGTGGTGGGGGGGATTTATTATATAGTGTGTGTGTGTGTGGTGGGGGGATTTATTATATAGTGTGTGTGTTGGGGGGGATTTATTTTATAGTGTGTGTGTGTTGGGGGGGATTTATTTTATAGTGTGTGTGTGGTGGCGGGGATTTATTATATAGTGTGTGTGTGGTGGGGGGGATTTATTATATAGTGTGTGTGTTGGGGGGATTTATTATATAGTGTGTGTGTTGGGGGGACCTATTATATAGTGTGTGTGGGTGGTGGGGATTTTTTATATAGTGTGTGTGTGTGGTGGGGGGATTTATTATATAGAGTGTGTGTGTGGTGGGGATTTATTATATAGAGTGTGTGTTGGGGGGGATTTATTATATAGTGTGTGTGTTGGGGGGGATTTATTATATAGTGTGTGTGTTGGGGGGAATTTATTATATAGTGTGTGTGTTGGGGGGGATTTATTATATAGTGTGTGTGTGTGGTGGGGGGGATTTATTATATGGTGTGTGTGTGGTGGGGGGATTTATTATAGTGTGTGTGTGTGGTGGGGATTTATTATATAGTGTGTGTGTGGTGGGGATTTATTATATAGAGTGTGTGATGGGGGGGATTTATTATATAGAGTGTGTGTTGGGGGGGGGGGTTATTATATAGTGTTTGTGTGGTGTTGGAGATTTATAATATAGTGTGTGTGGTGGGGGGGGGGTATTTATTATATAGTGTGTGTGTGGAGGGGGGGATTTATTATAGTGTGTGTGTGGTGGTGGGGATTTATTATATAGTGTGTGTGTTGGGGGGGATTTATTATATAGTGTGTGTTGGGGGGGATTTATTATATAGTGTGTGTGGTGGGGATTTATTATATAGTGGGTGTGTGGTGGGGGGGGATTTATTATATAGTGTGTGTGTGTGTGGTGGGGGGATTTATTATATAGTGTGTGTGTGGTGGGGGGATTTATTATATAGTGTGTGTGTGGTGGGGGGATTTATTATATAGTTTGTGTGGTGGGGATTTATTATATAGTGTGTGTGTGGTGGGGGGATTTATTATATAGTGTGTGTGTGGTGGGGGGATTAATTATATAGTGTGTGTGGTGGGGATTTA
The DNA here is from genome assembly GCF_029499605.1 of Hyla sarda. Classification (NCBI taxonomy): domain Eukaryota; kingdom Metazoa; phylum Chordata; class Amphibia; order Anura; family Hylidae; genus Hyla; species Hyla sarda. The sequence goes on from NC_079192.1 coordinate 90,591,416, forward strand.
TTATATAGTGTGTGTGTGGTGGGGGGATTTATTATATAGTGTGTGTGTGGTGGGGGGGATTTATTATATAGTGTGTGTGTGGTGGGGGGGATTTAGTATATAGTGTGTGTGTTGGGGGGATTTATTATATAGTGTGTGTGTGGTGGGGGGGGTTTATTTTATAGTGTGTGTGTGTGTGGTGGGGGGGATTTATTATATAGTGTGTGTGTGTGTGTGTTGGGGGGGGATTTATTATATAGTGTGTGTGTGGTGGGGATTTATTATAGTGTGTGTGTGGTGGGGGGATTTATTATATAGTGTGTGTGTGGTGGGGGGATTTATTATATAGTGTGTGTGTGTGTGTGTGGTGGGGGGGATTTATTATATAGTGTGTGTGTGGTGAGGGGATTTATTACATAGTGTGTGTGTGTGTGTGGTGGTGGGGGATTTATTATATAGTGTGTGTGTGTGGTAGAGGGGATTTATTATAAAGTGTGTGTGTGGTGGTGGGGGGGATTTATTATATAGTTTGTGTGGTGGGGGGATTTATTATATAGCGTGTGTGTTTGTGGGGGATTTATTATATAGTGTGTGTGTGGTGGGGGAGATTTATTATAGTGTGTGTGTGGTGGGGGAATTTATTATATAGTGTGTGTGGTGGGGGAATTTATTATATAGTGTGTGTGGTGGGGGGGATTTATTATATAGTGTGTGTGGTGGGGGGGATTTATTATATAGTGTGTGTGGTGGTGGGGATTTATTATATAGTGTGTGAGTGGTGGTGGGGATTTATATTAAAGTGTGTGTGTGGTGGGGGGATTTATTATATAGTGTGTGTGTGGTGGGGGGATTTATCATATAGTGTGTGTGTGGTGGGGGGATTTATTATATAGTGTGTGTGGTGGGGGGGATTTATTACATAGTGTGTGTGTGGTGGGGGGGATTTATTATATAGTGTGTGTATGTGTGTGTGTGTGTGTGTGTGGGTGTGGTGGGGGGGGATTTATTATATAGTGTGTGTGTGTGGTGGGGATTTTTTATATAGTGTGTGTGTGTGGTGGGGGGATTTATTATATAGAGTGTGTGTGTGGTGGGGATTTATTATATAGAGTGTGTGTTGGGGGGGATTTATTATATAGTGTGTGTGTTGGGGGGGATTTATTATATAGTGTGTGTTTTGGGGGGGATTTATTATATAGTGTGTGTGTTGGGGGGGATTTATTATATAGTGTGTGTGTGTGGTGGGGGGGATTTATTATATGGTGTGTGTGGTGGGGGGATTTATTATAGTGTGTGTGTGTGGTGGGGATTTATTATATAGTGTGTGTGTGTGGTGGGGATTTATTATATAGAGTGTGTGATGGGGGGATTTATTATATAGAGTGTGTGTTGGGGGGGGGGTTATTATATAGTGTTTGTGTGGTGTTGGGGATTTATTATATAGTGTGTGTGGTGGGGGGGGTATTTATTATATAGTTTGTGTGTGGAGAGGGGGATTTATTATAGTGTGTGTGTGGTGGTGGGGATTTATTATATAGTGTGTGTGTTGGGGGGATTTATTATATAGTGTGTGTTGGGGGGGATTTATTATATAGTGTGTGTGGTGGGGATTTATTATATAGTGGGTGTGTGGTGGGGGGGGATTTATTATATAGTGTGTGTGTGTGTGTGGTGGGGGGATTTATTATATAGTGTGTGTGTGGTGGGGGAATTTATTATATAGTGTGTGTGTGGTGGGGGATTTATTATATATTGTGTGTGGTGGGGATTTATTATATAGTGTGTGTGTGGTGGGGGGATTTATTATATAGTGTGTGTGTGGTGGGGGGGATTTATTATATAGTGTGTGTGTGGTGGGGGGGATTTATTATATAGTGTGTGTGTTGGGGGGATTTATTATATAGTGTGTGTGTGGTGGGGGAGGGAATTATTTTATAGTGTGTGTGTGTGTGGTGGGGGGGATTTATTATATAGTGTGTGTGTGTTGGGGGGGGATTTATTATATAGTGTGTGTGTGTGGTGGGGATTTATTATAGTGTGTGTGTGGTGGGGGGATTTATTATATAGTGTGTGTGTGGTGGGGGGGATTTATTATATAGTGTGTGTGTGTGTGTGTGGTGGGGGGGATTTATTATATAGTGTGTGTGTGGTGAGGGGATTTATTACATAGTGTGTGTGTGTGTGTGGTGGTGGGGGATTTATTATATAGTGTGTGTGTGTGTGGTGGGGGGGATTTATTATAAAGTGTGTGTGTGGTGGTGGTGGGGGATTTATTATATAGTGTGTGTGGTGGGGGGATTTATTATATAGCGTGTGTGTTTGTGGGGGATTTATTATATAGTGTGTGTGGTGGGGGGGATTTATTATAGTGTGTGTGTGGTGGGGGGATTTATTATATAGTGTGTGTGGTGGGGGGATTTATTATATAGTGTGTGTGGTGGGGGGATTTATTATATAGTGTGTGTGGTGGGGGGGATTTATTATATAGTGTGTGTGGTGGGGGGGATTTATTATATAGTGTGTGTGTGTGGTGGGGATTTATATTATAGTGTGTGTGTGGTGGGGGGATTTATTATATAGTGTGTGTGTGGTGTGGGATTTATTATATAGTGTGTGTGTGGTGGGGGGATTTATTATATAGTGTGTGTGTGGTGGGGGGATTTATTATATAGTGTGTGTGGTGGGGGGGATTTATTACATAGTGTGTGTGTGGGGGGGGGGATTTATTATATAGTGTGTGTGTATGTGTGTGTGTGTGTGTGTGTGGGTGTGGTGGGGGGGGATTTATTATATAGTGTGTGTGTGTGGTGGGGGGGGATTTATTATATAGTGGGGATTTATTATATAGTGTGTGTGGTGGGGGGATTTATTATATAGTGTGTGTGGTGGAGGGGATTTATTATATAGTGTGTGTGGTGGGGGGGATTTATTATATAGTGTGTGTGTGTGGTGGGGGGGGATTTATTATATAGTGTGTGTGGTGGGGGGGATTTATTATATAGTGTGTGTGGTGGGGGGGTATTTATTATATAGTGTGTGGTGGGGGGGATTTATTATATAGTGTGTGGTGGGGGGGATTTATTATATAGTGTGTGGTGGGGGGGGATTTATTATATAGTGTGTGGTGGGGGGGATTTATATTTATTATATAGTGTGTGGTGGGGGGGATTTATTATATAGTGTGTGGTGGGGGAATTTATTATATAGTGTGTGTGTGTGGGGGGGATTTATTATATAGTGTGTGGTGGGGGGGATTTATTATATAGTGTGTGGTGGGGGGATTTATTATATAGAGTGTGTGTGTGTGTATGGGGGAGATTTATTATATAGTGTGTGTGTGTGGGGGGATTTATTATATAGTGTGTGTGTACTGAGGGGGGATTTATTATATAGTGTGTGTGTGGTGGGGGGGATTTATTATATAGTGTGTGTGTGTGGTGAAGGGGGGGGATTTATATAGTGTGTGTGGTGGGGGGGATTTATTATATAGTGTGTGTGTGGTGGGGGGGATTTATTATATAGTGTGTGTGTGTGTGGTGGGGGATTTATTATATAGTGTGTGTGTTGGGGGGGATTTATTTTATAGTGTGTGTGTGTTGGGGGGGATTTATTTTATAGTGTGTGTGTGGTGGGGGGGATTTATTATATAGTGTGTGTGTGGTGGGGGGATTTATTATATAGTGTGTGTGTTGGGGGGATTTATTATATAGTGTGTGTGTTGGGGGGACCTATTATATAGTGTGTGTGGGTGTGGGGATTTTTTATATAGTGTGTGTGTTGTGGTGGGGGGATTTATTATATAGAGTGTGTGTGTGGTGGGGATTTATTATATAGAGTGTGTGTTGGGGGGGATTTATTATATAGTGTGTGTGTTGGGGGGGATTTATTATATAGTGTGTGTGTTGGGGGGGATTTATTATATAGTGTGTGTGTGTGGTGGGGGGATTTATTATATGGTGTGTGTGTGGTGGGGGGATTTATTATAGTGTGTGTGTGTGGTGGGGGATTTATTATATAGTGTGTGTGTGGTGGGGATTTATTATATAGAGTGTGTGATTGGGGGGGGATTTATTATATAGAGTGTGTGTTGGGGGGGGGTTATTATATAGTGTTTGTGTGGTGTTGGAGATTTATTATATAGTGTGTGTGGTGGGGGGGGTATTTATTATATAGTGTGTGTGTGGAGGGGGGGATTTATTATAGTGTGTGTGTGGTGGTGGGGATTTATTATATAGTGTGTGTGTGTTGGGGGGATTTATTATATAGTGTGTGTTGGGGGGGATTTATTATATAGTGTGTGTGGTGGGGATTTATTATATAGTGGGTGTGTGGTGGGGGGGGATTTATTATATAGTGTGTGTGTGTGTGGTGGGGGGATATATTATATAGTGTGTGTGTGGTGGGGGGGATTTATTATATAGTGTGTGTGTGGTGGGGGGATTTATTATATAGTTTGTGTGGTGGGGATTTATTATATAGTGTGTGTGTGGTGGGGGGATTTATTATATAGTGTGTGTGTGGTGGGGGGATTAATTATATAGTGTGTGTGGTGGGGATTTATTATATAGTGTGTGTGTGTGGGGGGATTTATTATATAGTGTGTGTGTGGTGGGGGGATTTATTATATAGTGTGTGTGTGGTGGGGGGGATTTAGTATATAGTGTGTGTGTTGGGGGGATTTATTATATAGTGTGTGTGTGTGTGGTGGGGGGGATTTATTATATAGTGTGTGTGTGTGTGTGTGTTGGGGGGGATTTATTATATAGTGTGTGTGTGGTGGGGATTTATTATAGTGTGTGTGTGGTGGGGGGATTTATTATATAGTGTGTGTGTGGTGGGGGGATTTATTATATAGTGTGTGTGTGTGTGTGGTGGGGGGGATTTATTATATAGTGTGTGTGTGGTGAGGGGATTTATTACATAGTGTGTGTGTGTGTGTGTGGTGGGGGATTTATTATATAGTGTGTGTGTGTGGTGGAGGGGATTTATTATAAAGTGTGTTGTGTGGTGGTGGGGGGGATTTATTATATAGTTTGTGTGGTGGGTGGGATTTATTATATAGCGTGTGTGTTTGTGGGGGATTTATTATATAGTGTGTGTGTGGTGGGGGAGATTTATTATAGTGTGTGTGTGGTGGGGGAATTTATTATATAGTGTGTGTGGTGGGGGAATTTATTATATAGTGTGTGTGGTGGGGGGGATTTATTATATAGTGTGTGTGGTGGGGGGATTTATTATATAGTGTGTGTGGTGGTGGGGATTTATATTATAGTGTGTGTGTGGTGGGGGGGATTTATTATATAGTGTGTGTGTGGTGGTGGGGGATTTATTATATAGTGTGTGTGGTGGGGGGGATTTATTATATAGTGTGTGAGTGGTGTTGGGGATTTATATTATAGTGTGTGTGTGGTGGGGGGATTTATTATATAGTGTGTGTGTGGTGGGGGGATTTATTATATAGTGTGTGTGTGGTGGGGGGATTTATTATATAGTGTGTGTGGTGGGGGGGATTTATTACATAGTGTGTGTGTGGTGGGGGGGATTTATTATATAGTGTGTGTATGTGTGTGTGTGTGTGGTGTGGGTGTGGGTGTGGTGGGGGGGGGGATTTATTATATAGTGTGTGTGTGTGGTGGGGGGGATTTATTATATAGGGGGGATTTATTATATAGTGTGTTTGGTGGGGGGATTTATTATATAGTGTGTGTGGTGGAGGGGATTTATTATATAGTGTTTGTGGTGGGGGGGGAGTTATTATATAGTGTGTGGTGTGTGGTGGGGGGGGATTTTATTATATAGTGTGTGTGGTGGGGGGGGATTTATTATATAGTGTGTGTGGTGGGGGGGGGATTTATTATATAGTGTGTGTGGGGGGGTATTTATTATATAGTGTGTGGTGGGGGGGATTTATTATATAGTGTGTGGTGGGGGGATTTATTATATAGTGTGTGGTGGGGGGATTTATTATAGTGTGTGTGTGTGTGTGTGTGTGTGTGTGTGGTGGGGGGGGAGATTTATTATATAGTGTGTGTGTGTGGGGGGGGGATTTATTATATAGTGTGTGTGTGCGTGTGTGGGGGGGGGGAGATTTTATTATATAGTGTGTGTGTACTGGAGGGGGATTTATTATATAGTGTGTGTGTGGTGAAGGGGGGATTTATATAGTGTGTGTGGTGGGGGGGGATTTATTATATAATGTGTGTGTACTGGGGGGATTTTTATATAGTGTTGTGTGTGAAGGGGGGATTTATATAGTGTGTGTGGTGGGGGGGATTTATTATATAGTGTGTGTGTGGTGGGGGGGGATTTATTATATAGTGTGTGTGGTGGCGGGGGATTTATTACATAGTGTGTGTGTTGGGGGGGATTTCTTATATAGTGTGTGTGTTTTGGGGGGATTTATTATATAGTGTGTGTGTGGTGGTGGGGGGATTTATTATATCGTGTGTGTGTGGTGGGGGGATTTATTATATAGTGTGTGTGTGGGGGGGGATTTATTTATATAGTGTGGGTGTTGGGGGGGATTTATTATATAGTGTGTGTGGTGTGGGGGGGATTTATTATATATTGTGTGTGTTGGGGGGGGAATTTATTATATAGTGTGTGTGTGGTGGGGGATTTATTATATAGAGTGTGTGTTGGGGGGGATTTATTATATAGTGTGTGTGTTGGGGGGGGATTTATTATATAGTGTGTGTGTTGGGGGGGGGATTTATTATATAGTGTGTGTGTGTATGTGTGGTGGGGGGGATTTATTATATAGTGGTGTGTGTGGTGGGGGGATTTATTATAGTGTGTGTGTGTTTGGTGAAGGGGGATTTATTATATAGTGTGTGTGTTGTGTGTGTGGTTGGGGGGGGATTTATTATATAGTGTGTGTGTTGTGGTTGGGGGGATTTATTATAGTAGTGTGTGTGTGTGGTGGGGGGATTTATATAGTGTGTGTGTGGTGGTGGGGATTTATTATATAGTGTGTGTGGTGGGGGGGATTTATTATATAGAGTGTGTGTGTGGGGGGGATTTATTATATAGTGTGTGGTGTTGGGGGGGGATTTATATAGTGTGTGTGGGTGTGTGGTGGGGATTTATTATATAGTGTGTGTGGTGGGGGGGATTTATTATAGTGTGTGTGTGGTTGGTGGGATTTATTATATAGTGGGATTTTAGTGTGTGTGGGGGGATTTAATATATAGAGTGTGTGTTGGGGGGGATTTATTATATAGTGTGTGGTGGGGGGGATTTATTATATAGTGTGTGTTTGGTGGGGGGGATTTATTATAATGTGTGTGTGGTGGGGGGATTTATTATGTAGTGT
>NC_079192.1:90598909-90613909 GCF_029499605.1 Hyla sarda
GCCTCAAGCTCCCCCATTTTATTTGCTAGGCTTCTGGCATTTGTGAACATACACTTTACATTTCCATCCTTTATGTTATTGGGGTTAATGGGATTCAAGAGTGTAAGTTTTATTTTCCTATGAAGCCTATTCCTATTAACTATTCTAACCCCTCCCTCCGCTCCACCCCCAGGTACATTTATAATTCCCACCTCTCTATCTACACTATCTTCCCCCTCTTTGCTGTAGGTTCCCTCCCCCCAAGTCCCTAGTTTAAACACTCCTCCACCCTTCTAGCCATCTTCTCCCCAATCAAAGCTGCACCCTCCCCATTGAGGTGCAGCCCGTCCCTACGGTAGAGCCGGTAACCGACAGCGAAGTCAGCCCAGTTCTCCATGAACCCAAACCCTTCCTTCCTACACCAGCTTCTGAGCCACTTGTTTACCTCCCTGATCTCCCGCTGCCTCTCTGGTGCGGCTCGTGGTACTGGTAGTATTTCAGAAAACACTACCTTGGAGGTCCTTGCCTTAAGCTTGCCGCCTAAGTCCTTGGAAACATTTTTAAGGACACTCCACCTACCTCTTACTTTGTCATTGGTGCCAATATGTACCATGACTGCTGGGTCCTCTCCAGCCCCGCCCAGCAACCTGTCAACCCGGTCTGCGATGTGCCGAAGAACTCCGGCCCCCGCTAACCTCCGTGCCTGCGACCCCGAGGGGAAGCAGGGGATTGGCCAACGGGTCCAGGGCAACAGCAGGACCATCAGCCAGCAGCAGCTCATCACCGCTGGCATCGCTAGGGGCGGGGCTAATTTCATTCCCCCCGTACACTGCAGCTCCCCCTGCAGCAGCAGCAGCCTGCGACAATCTAGTATGCCGACTGCCCCCTCTAGAGGAGGAGGCCGCAGGTGCAGCATGAATCAAGGCCTGGGTGACTGCCAGGCCCGCAGGAGCCCGCCCCCCCGACTGGGGGGCGGGGTCAGCTGGGGCACGTGTCGTCCTCCTCCCCCTGGCCTGCTCCCCCATCACCGTCACTCCCATGGAGCAGGCCGCCGCACCACGCTTCCGTTGCAGTGAGCGAGGCGCGCCGCCCGCACGCCCCGCGGTCCCCACTAGCGCAGCATCCGAACCGGCAGGCGTTCCCCCCCGACAGCACACCGCTGGCCGCCACGGACCTCAGGCCAGCGGCAACGGCCGAAGGGCTCACCCGCCGGCATCTAGCAGAGGGAGAGGCCGCAGGTGAAAGGCGCTCCGGAGGGCGAGAGCGCCGGCTGCTGGACCAGGGCCCGATCTCCCCCACCGACTGCGCCGCGAATCCCGGAAACTGCTCCGCGAACCACTGGAGCCCACGGAGCAGCGCCTCCTCCCTCACTCGCCTCAAGATCGCGTCCATGTCCTCCATCAGGTAGGGAGCTCTTCTCACGTTCCTCCTCGTGTCCCGACTGGCCCTAACTACCTGCCTACCTACTTATGACCCCTGTACCTAGCTCCTCCCTTTCCTCCTTGAACCTCCCGCTCTAACCCATTAACCCTTTCCTTGCTGCCTAATCCCCCTGTCATGTGCCCCTACAGTCCAATGCTTTCCCTTCCAGGGCATTCTGTTCTCCTCCACACTGGTCCCTGTGGTCCGGTCAGATGGTTCTGGACTGGGGCTGAACGGTTGCTTGAGGGATTTAGTGGCAGATTTTTTTGGGACTTCAGTTGTTGGATGACCTCTCTCTTCAGTGGCTGCTGATATTCGTAGTGCAGAATTTACAGGTGTTACGTAAAAGGGGTACTCCGGGGGAAAACATTTTTATTTTTTTTTTAAATCAACTGGTGCCAGAAAGTTAAACAGATTTGTAAATTACTTCTGAAAAATCTTAATCCTTACAGTACTTATCAGCTGCCGTATGCTATAGAGGAAGTTGTATAGTTCTTTTCGGTCTGACTACAGTGCTCTCTGTGAGTAGGAGCAAATCTCCATAGTAAACTTCTCCTACTCCGGACAGTTCCTGACATGGACAGAGGTGTCAGCAGAGAGCACTGTGGTCAGACTGGAAAGAAATCCAAAAAGAAAATAACTTCCTCTGTAGATTACAGCAGCTGATAAGTATTGGAAGGATTAAGATTTTTAAATAGAAATAATTTACAAATCTGGCAAATTTCCCCAACCTCAAGGTTAGTGTTTAACCACTTAAGGACCTAGGGCGTATGGATAAGCTTTGACGTCCTGGTACTTAAGGACCCAGGGCGTATCCATACGCCTGTGGGAATTTCAGTCCCTGCCGCGCGCCGGACGGGGACCGGGCCGGGGTGACTGCTGATATGAATCAGCAGGCACCCCGCACAAATGCCCAGGGGTGCATTTGTGATGACCCCCCCCCCCCCCCCCATCGGTGATCGGCGCAAATCGCAAGTGAATTCACACTTGCGATTTGCGCCGATTCCGGGTCATACGGGTCTATTGTGACCCGGTGACCCGAAATAGAAGGGAGATCGTGGTTGTCTAAGACACCCACGATCCCCCTGTAGGCATAGGAGTGGCCACCCCTCCTATCCCTGCTATTGGTCTGCTATTGATCGTCAGAGGGGACGACCAATAGCAGACCGGGGGCGGGGGGGTTAACTTTCATTTTCCCCGTCTTGTCCACCCACAATAGGCGGGGCAGAACGGGGAACCAAAGGGGACCGGGCGCCGACGTCCACTTACCCGTCACTTGCTTCTGAAGAGGACGGCTCCCGGGATGGTATGGAATAGACATGTGCAATTCGGTTCGGCACGAATGTCTAAATTAACAAATTTTACCGTTTTCGTGCATTCGGACCGAACCGAATGCACGAAAACATATTTTGAACATTCCCGAATAGCCACGATAATACGAATAGCAAAGTAACGAATACATTCGTTATTTCCCAACCATAATGCTGTAAATAACGAATGCATTCGTTATCTGTAAACGAACGTGAAGAATTCATTCTGTTAACAAATATAATAAAAAGGATATAGATAGTTTGATTTTTCGGATACATTCGGTATTCGGGTACATTCGGTAAATCTTTTTATTCTTTTTTTGGACTTTAGCGATCCTAAAAAATTATGGAGATACCTTTTTTATAAAAATTTCGTAGGGTATCATAAAAAAATCATAATAAAAAAGATACAGTGGTGATGGAAAAAATTGTATCTAATGAAATGTATCATTTTTATTATGAAATGTTTATTCATTTTTAAACAGGGATCAATTTATGTGAGCGGGTAAAGCACTAAAAATGTAGCCGACAATAATGAAAATGTAGTGTGTGCTTGTTTTTCACTTTTTTTAAAAACATTTTTTAGGTAGTACTACTACTCCCAGCATGGAACACACTCTTCCATGATGGGAGTAGTAGTTACCTGTACTAATTGACAGGTCGCAGGGGTCCCTTGCGATCATCTTGTATAATGTATAGATGCGCCGGCTGCTCTTCTATGGTCACCTGCACTCACGTATATATACACATATTCATATTTCCCGCAGAGCTGTGATTGGCCAGATGGTTCCAGCCAATCACAGCTCTCTGTGAGAAATAGGAATATGTGTATATATACGGCCGTGCAGAGGACCATAGGAGAGCGGCCGCCGCATTCATACATTATACTGGAGGATCGCAGCGGGCGTCAGGAGTGATACCTGCAGTGATCTTTCCTTTACTACAAGTACTAATACTCCCAACATGGAGCACACTCTGCTCCATGCTGGGAACTGTAGTACCTGCATTAATAGACAGATCGCAGCGGGTGTCAGAAGTTACACTTGCTGCGATATGTCTATTAATGCAGGTACTACAGCTCCCAGCATGGAGCAGAGTGTGCTCCATGTTGGGAGTATTAGTACCTGCAGTAAGGGACAGATCCCAGCGAATGTCACTTCTCCTGACACCCCCTGCGATCCTCCTTATGTGAATGTCGGGATCAGCTGTTCTCAGGGCTACAGAGCCAGGAGAACAGCTGACGCTGAGCCGTAGGTATACATCGTATATCTACTGCCCAGCAAGAACTTACAGTGAGCTTGCAATGTGTATACAGTATACACATTGCTGGCTCACTTAACCCCTTGCTGAGCTGTGCGCTATGCGCAAGCCCAGCAAGGGAAGAGTTAACTTACACTGCTGGACAGTGTAGGTTAACCCTTTGGGCGGTATACACTATATACAGCTATCTATAGATAGCTGTATACAGTGTATACAGAAGACGAAGTCCAGCTTACTTCCCTCGAGTCCCATGCCGGGTTCGTGTAGCTCCGCCCCCTAGTGATGACGTCATTAGGGGGCGGAGCTACAGAAGGGAACAAGGCTAATTAATCTGAAGCTCTGTTCACATTGTACGTTTTGTATAATGTGAACAGACCCTTCTGGCAGTGTCCACCCAGACAGGGAGACTCCAGCTGTTGCTAAACTACAACTCCCAGCATGCCCAGACAGCCAAAGGCTGTCTGGGCATGCTGGGAGTTATAGTTTTGCACCAATTGGTGGCTCCCTGTTTGGGTAGACATTGCATCATGGGTGCTCTCGCCAGCGAACAGCGCCAAAAATGTCATAACCAATTTTTTGTGTTTTTTCTTCTCGTTTCAGATCCGTGTATGCAGAGGATTACCGCGGATTCGATGGATTACGGCGGATTATTTATTTTTTCCTTTAATAAAATGGTTAACGAGGGCTGTGGGGGAGTGTTTTTTTAAATAAAATAATTTTTCGTTTGTGTTGTGTTTTTTTTATTTATTGAATTTTCAAGGTTAGTAGTGGACGCTGTCTTATTGACGGAATCCATTACTAGGCCAGGGCTTAGTGCTAGCCCCAAAAACAGCTAGCGCTAACCCCCAATTATTACCCCGGTACCCACCGCCACAGGGGTGCCGGGAAGAGCCGGTACCAACAGGCCCGGAGCGTCAAAATGGCGCTCCTGGGCCTAGGCGGTAACAGGCTGGCGTTATTTAGGCTGGGGAGGGCCAGTAACAATGGTCCTCGCCCACCCTGGTAACGTCAGGCTGTTGCTGTTTGGTTGGTATCTGGCTGAGAATGAAAATACGGGGAACCCTATGCGTTTTTTTTATTTATTTTTTTATTTAAATAAAAAAAAAAACGCATAGGGTTCCCCGTATTTTCATTCTCAGCACAATACCAACCAAACAGCAACAGCCTGACGTTACCAGGGTGGGTGAGGACCATTGTTACTGGCCCTCCCCAGCCTAAATAACGCCAGCCTGTTACCGCCTAGGTCCAGGAGCGCCATTTTTGACGCTCCGGGCCTGTTGGTACCGGCTCTTCCCGGCACCCCTGTGGCGGTGGGTACCGGGGTAATAATTGGGGGTTAGCGCTAGCTGTTTTTGGGGCTAGCACTAAGCCCTGGCCTAGTAATGGATTCCGTCAATAAGACAGCTTCCGCTACTAACCCTGAAAATTCAATAAAAATAAAAAAAAAAACACAACACATTGGAAAAATTATTTTATTTAAAAAAAACACTCCCCCACAGCCCTCGTTAACCATTTTATTAAAGGGAAAAAAAATAATCCGCCGTAATCCATCGAATCCGCAGTAATCCTCTGCATACACGGATCTGAAACGAGAAGAAAAAAAAACACAAAAAATTGGTTATGACATTTTTGGCGCTGTCCGCTGGGGAGAGCACCCATGATGCAATGTCTACCTAAACAGGGAGCCACCAATTGGTGCAAAACTACAACTCCCAGCATGCCCAGACAGCCTTTGGCTGTCTGGGCATGCTGGGAGTTGTAGTTTAGCAACAGCTGGAGTCTCCCTGTCTGGGTAGACACTGCCAGAAGGGTCTGTTCACATTATACAAAACGTACAATGTGAACAGAGCTTCAGATAAACTAGCCTTGTTCCCTTCTGTAGCTCCGCCCCCTAATGACGTCATCACTAGGGGGCGGAGCTACACGAACCCGGCCCGGGACTCGAGGGAAGTAAGCTGGACTTCGTCTTCTGTATACACTATATACAGCTATCTATAGATAGCTGTATAAAGTGTATACCGCCCAAAGGGTTAACCTACACTGTCCAGCAGTGTAAGTTAACTCTTCCCTTGCTGGGCTTGCGCATAGCGCACAGCTCAGCAAGGGGTTAAGTGAGCCAGCAATGTGTATACTGTATACACATTGCAGGCTCACTGTAAGTTCTTGCTGGGCAGTAGATATACGATGTATACCTACGGCTCAGCGTCAGCTGTTCTCCTGGCTCTGTAGCCCTGAGAACAGCTGATCCCGACATTCACATCAGGAGGATCGCAGCGGGTGTCAGGAGGAGTGACATCCCTGGGATCTGTCCCTTACTGCAGGTACTAATACTCCCAACATGGAGCACACTCTGCTCCATGCTGGGAGCTGTAGTACCTGCATTAATAGACATATCGCAGCGAGTGTAACTTCTGACACCCGCTGCGATCTGTCTATTAATACAGGTACTACAGCTCCCAGCATGGAGCAGAGTGTACTCCATGTTGGGAGTGATAGTACTTGTAGTAAAGGGAAGATCACTGCGGGTATCACTCCTGACACCCGCTGCGATCCTCCAGTATAATGTATGAATGCGGCGGCCACTCTCCTATGGTCCCCTGCACGGCCGTATATATACACATATTCCTATTTCTCACAGAGAGCTGTGATTGGCTGGAACCATCTGGCCAATCACAGCTCTGCGGGAAATATGAATATGTGTACATATACGTGAGTGCAGGGGACCATAGAAGAGCAGCCGCCGCATCTGTACATTATACAAGATGATCGCAAGGGACCCCTGCAATCTGTCAATTAGTACAGGTAACTACTACTCCCATCATGGAACAGTGTGTTCCATGCTGGGAGTAGTAGTACTACCTAAAAAATGTTTTTAAAAAAAGTGAAAAACAAGCACACACTACATTTTCATTATTGTCGGCTACATTTTTAGTGCTTTACCCGCTCACATAAATTGATCCCTGATTAAAAATGAATAAACATTTCATAATAAAAAAGATACATTTCGTTAGATACAATTTTTTCCATCACCACTGTATCTTTTTTATTATGATTTTTTTATGATACCCTGCGAAATTTTAATAAAAAAGGTATCTCCATTATTTATTAGGATCGCTAAAGTCCAAAAAAAGACTAAAGATTTACCGAATGTACCCGAATACCGAATGTATCCAAAAAAAACAACACGAATACCCGAATACCGAATGTATCCGAAAAATCAAAACCGAAAATATTGCCGAACCGAAATTCTTTTCCAAAACGAAAAAACGAAACGAAATTAAACGAAAATTTTTCTAGTGCACAAGTCTAGTATGGAAGCCGGTAAGTTGATCTGGAGGGCTACAGTCTGAGACTGTGGTCTCTAACTGTAGCCCTCCAGATGTTGCAAAACTACAACTCCCAGCATGCCCAGACAGCTGTTTGGGCATGCTGGAATATGTAGTTTTGCAACAGCTGGAGGGCTGCAGTTTGAGACCACTATACAGTGGTCTCTAAACTATATCCCTCCAGATCTTGCAAAACTACAACTCCTAGTATGCCCACATAGCTGTTTGTTGTCTGGGCATGCTGGGAGTTGTAGTTTTGCAACATCTGGAGGTCCACAGTTTGGAGATCACTGTGCAGTGGTCAAAAAACTGTAGCTCTCCAGATGTTGCAAAACTGCGATTCCCAGCATGCCCAGAAAGCAAACAGCTGTCTCGGCATGCTGGGAATTGTAGTTGGGTATCTCAAGCTGTTGCATAACTACATCTCCCAGCATGCCCTTCGGTGATTAGTACATGCTGGGAGTTGTAGTTTTGCAACAGCTGGAGGCGCACTGGTTGGAAAATACTGAGTTAGGTAACATAACCTAACTGAAGGTTTTCCAACCAGTGTGCCTCCAGCTGTTGCAAAAGTACAACTCCCAGCATGCACGGTCTGTCAGTACATGCTGGGAGTTGTAGTTTTGAAACAGCTGGAGGTTTGCCCCCCATGTGAATGTACAGGGTACATTCACACGGACAGGTTTACAGTAAATTTCCAACTTAAAATTTTTCGCCGCAGCGCAAACTCCTAGCGGGAAATTAACCGTAACACGCCAGTGTGAATTTACCCTAAAAACACTACACTACACTAACACATAATAAAGGGTAAAACACTGCATATACACCCCCTTACACTGTCCCCCCCCAATAAAAAATTAAAAATGTCTTGTACGGCAGGGTTTCCAAAATGGAGCCTCCAGCTGTTGCAAAACAACAGCTCCCAGCATTTCTGGACAGCCACTGACTGTCCAGGCATGCTGGGAGTTTAGCAAAAGCTGGAGGCACCCTGTTTAGGAATCACTGGCGTAGAATAGCCCTATGTCCACCTCTGTGCAATCCCTAATTTAGACCTCAAATGCGCATGGCGCTCTCTCACTTCGGAGCCCTGTCGTATTTCAAGGAAACAGTTTAGGGCCACATATGGGGTATCTCCGTTCTCGGGAGAAATTGCACTACAAATTTTTGGGGTCTTTTTTCCCTTTACCGCTTGTGAAAAGGAAAAGTTGGGGGCTACACCAGCCTGTTAGTGTAAAAAAATAAAAATGTTTACACTAACATGCTTGTATTGCCCCATACTTTTTATTTCCACAAGCGGTAAAAGGAAAAAAAGACCCCCAAAATTTGTAATGCAATTTCTCCTGAGTAAGGAAATACCCCAGATGTGAGCGTAAAATACTCTGCGGGCTCACAACAAGGCTCAGGAATGAGAGCGCACCATGTACATTTGAGGCCTAAATTGGTGATTTGCACAGGGGTGGCTGATTGTACAGCGGTTCTGACAAACGCAAAAAAAATAAAAATACCCATATGTGACCCCATTTTGGAAACTACACCCCTCACCAAACGTGACAAGGGGTATAATGAGCCTGAACACCCCACAGGTGTTTGATGAATTTTCTTTAAAGTTGGAAGGGAAAATGAAAAAAAAATTTTTTTTTTCACTAAAATGCTGGTGTTACCCTAAATTTTTCATTTTCACAAGGGAAAATAGGAAAAAATCTTCCCCCAAATTTGTAACCCCATCTCTTCTGAGTAAGAACATACCCCATATGTGAATTTAAAGTGCTCTGCGGGTGTACTACAATGCTCAGAAGAGAAGGAGCGCCATTGGGATTTTGTAGAGAAAATTTGTCCGGAATTGAAGGCCACATGTGTTTACAAAGCCCCCATAGTGCCAGAACAATGGACCCCCCACACATGTGACCCCATTTTGGAAACTACACCCGCCACGTAATGTAATAAGGGGTACATTGAGAATTTACCCCCACAGGTGTCTGACAGATTTTTGGAACAGTGGTCCGTAAAAATGAAAAATTAAATTTTTCATTTGCACAGCCCACTGTTCCAAAGATCTGTGGGGTGTAAATACTCACTGCACCCCTTATTAAATTCTGTGAGGGGTGTAGTTTCCAATATGGGGTCACATGTGGGGGGGTCCACTGTTCTGGTACCACGGGGGGCTTTGTAAACGCACATGGCCCTGACCATTCCAAACTAATTCTCTTTCCAAAAGCTCAATGGCGCTCCTCCTCTTCTGAGCATTGTAGTTCGCCAGAACTTTCACAGAAAGAAAGCCGTTCACTGCGGCATCTTGGTCATTAGATCGGTCAGCCTGGTCCCAACCGGAGTGGTTGTGGTGCAAAACTGTGCAGCTAGGAAAAAACCGCCAGTAAGTGCCCGCTGCATTCACCAGCACAGAAAGCCATATATGCCAGCGGAAAGCCGCCACATAAATGCTGCACGTGCTGTATGCCGCAACTATGCAAATATATCTAGCACAGCCTGCAGCCTGTTCACACCTATTGTGAAAACATTCATTTCAGCTGGGATTACACTTGGCGTGTTTGTCATAAAAAACACCATGCTCGCTGCGGGCACATGTTAGGTTGGAATCAATAGGGTAATATGAAACACCAGTCACTAATGGGGGTTTCTTCATCCTTTTATGGTGTTTTTAGGCTATCAAATCTGTGGGATGCCGAGAGCATGTTTTTTTTTTTTTTTTTTTTGGGGGGGGGGGGGGGTATTTTCTCACAATTTTTTTTTTTAGAAATCCTTCAGTCAAATGATGAAAGAATCACATGACTTGTAAAGAGAAAAGCCAGAGGGAAAAAAAACACCAAAGAAAAAACACTTCCCATAATAATAATAATGATGATGATGATGATAATAATAATACACATTGGGACAGATGTATGAAAACCTGTGCAGAGGTCAAGTAGACCAGTTGCCCATAGCAACCAATCAGATCACTTCTTTCACTTTTCAGAGGCCTTTTTAAAAATGAAAGAAACTACCTGATTGGTTGCTATGGGCAACTGGTCCACTTTCCCTCTTCCCTGGTTTTGATAAATCTCTAAGACAACCCCTCCCCCCCCCCCCCCCCCCCCCAGTGCTTTTAGCAAAAATAACACAAAGATAGCTGAGAAAAGAAATGAGGGAGAAGATTTTGATGTTTGTTTTTTTGTGCAAAAAAAAAACCAAAACATCAAACAAGAATTGTGTTTGTTCCTAGGCTTAGGCTGTGATTAAAAACAACATATAAATGGTGTTTTTCAAAGCCCACATTGCTTTATTTCTGGTGCTTTTTCCCCCCTTTCGACAGACGTCTGTCCAGCTATTGCAAAGCTACAACTCCCAGCATGCCCTGACAGCCGAAGGCTGAGAGTTGTAGTTTTGCAACAGGTGGGCAGCCACAAGGGATCGGTCTTGCAGTATGTCAATCTAGGGCCATGGTGTCTGATCTGGAACTGGCAGCAGGAGCCACGACCACTTTAAATCAATGGCTGCTGGGACGTCTGACTAGTGACATCCTTCGCTCCAGACCGCAACGTCAGGGACGTCACTCGTCAGACGTCCCGGCGGCCAGCGCTGCTCATTGAGCCTACCGGAGTAGCATTGATCTATGTAAGAAACCTATGGGCCCAGGCTGTTGGGGCCACCAAATGATATTACATATACAGAATGTCTGGTTAGGAGAAACAAATATAACGCACCCACAGGGAGTGGCGCCATTTTAATAAAAATTGTCAAAAACCTTAGATAACAGTCATACAGAATATATTAGAAAGCTTTTTTGATTTTCAGCCAATCAGAGAGCAGCACTACTGAAATAGAACTCCCAGGAGGTAACAGCGTGTCACACATGTGATGTCATAACCATTGTCCACCAAAGAGCAGCACTGAGCAGAAATAACACTGCTCCTGTTCATTCTCCATCAGTGAGGGGCCGGTGCTGGACACTGTGTAGGGACGCGGGAATGCAAAGTCATACACATGACTGTGACTGGTAAGTGTTACATTGTTGTGTCCAAAAGGTGTTTAGTGCAGTTCCATGTGTATTTCTATGATAAACATGTAAATAATTTATCTTTTTTTTCTTATCTTAGATGCACTATCTCCAGGACATGGAGTAGCATTTCCGGACCTACAGCAAGACGTTGGATGAAGGCATAGCCCCAGAAATAACACTGGTCCTGTTCATCAGTGAGGGGCCGGTGCTGGACACTGTGTAGGGACACGGGAATGCAAAGTCATGCACATGACTGTGACTGGTAAGTGTTACATTGTTTTGTCCAAAAGGTCTTTATTGCAGTTCCATGTGTATTTCTATGATAAACATGTAAATAATCTATCTTTTTTGTCCCCTATCTTAGATGCACTATTTCCAGGACATGGAGTAGCATTTCGGGACCTACAGCAAGACGTTGGATGAAGGCACAGGCCTAGGAATCATGCACATACACAGAAACATTTGCCCAAATTCTAGAGGTAACCTCCTTTAGTATGCCCAGAGGAAGGGCCATACAGTAGCCATGGATTCCCTACAGGTTTCCTCCCCTCTGGAGGTTTTTCCTGTCCTGAGTATTAGTTACTGTACGCTCTTTGTGAGTGATGGGAGGTTACAAAAAATCCCCTACACAAACATTTTAATAAATAATAAATAAAGTTCCCCTTTTTTTAAACTGTTCTTTGACTTGTTCGACTCATTTATTTATTTCTGTGTGTGAAAATAGAGTTAGCAAAACATGGATCTGCATAATGCGGTGCGGAGAGAGGCAACTGGTGCTGGGTGGTGCAGCTTATGAGGCAAACGTAGAACACCCAGCAAGTTCCATGCACAAGCCTTTTTCTGATGAATGGGACTCATGCAGGGAACTTGCTAGGGGTCATACGGTTGCAAAGGATCAACTTTTGGGTACATGAACTGTCCCTTAAAGGGGTACTCCGCCTCTAGATATCTTATCCCCTATGTAAAGGATAGGGGATAAGATGTCTGATCAAGGGGATCCTGCTGCTGGGACCCCAGCAATCTCCATGCAGCAACCAAAATTCTAAATAGTATGTTTAGATCACTGGTTCCTGTGGTGGGATTCGTGACATCATGCCACACCTTCTTGTGACATCACACCACCTCCCATAGACATAAATGGAAAGGGCGTGGCGGGAGGTCACGACCCGCACCACGAGAACCCAGAGTTCTAAATATATTATTTGGAACGCCGGGTGCTGCATGAAGATCGCGGGGGTCCCAGTGATCAGTCATCTTTTGTCCTATCTTTAAGGTAGGGGATAAGATATCTAGGGGCGGAGTACCACTTTAAGGAATTAGAGAGTGTAGGCATGCCTTACAAGCAGGTAGAAAAAGAACAGCTGGGAGAAATGACAGGACACGAAGCAATATTTGGCTGGGACCGATTTTGGGTGTGTTCTGGCCAATTAAAGGAGAACTATGGCAAAAATTAACTTATCCCCTATCCATGGTTTATGTGATAAGTAGCTGATCGTGGGGGGTCCCCCTGCAATACCTGGGATGAGACCCGTCGCTCAGTGAGAAGCGCTCGCTGCAGACGTCAAATCTCAATTTCCCTGGACCCCCCCCCCCCCCCTTCCTTCATGTCCACCACAGACGCCCCCAGACTGCTGTCTCTTACAGAGTTTTATGCCCAGAAATGGTTGGCTACTCACTTTGTCAGTAGATTCTCATCCTAAATATGAAGACAATCGGGGAAATGTACCTGTGGAGAGGAAATGTTGTCCAGTTGCTCTTAGCAACCAATCAGATCATTTCTTTTATTTTTCAGAGGTCTTCTCAAGAATGAAAGAAGTAATCTGATTGGTTGCTATGGGCAACCTGATGAAAACATCTTTTTTTTCTTTAACAACTACAGTACTACAACTCCCATTGTAGTGTGTCTTTTCAACCTGTGCCTCCTCCAACCCTGACCCTTAGGGGGGCACAGACTGACCACACTGGGGGTTGTAGTACTTTCATTATTACAGTTCCCCTATAATTCTGCAGCTTTGGTAGAAGTATGAGGCTCAGCCTTAGAGTCAGTGTATCTGGCTGCTCCAGTGTTCTTCTATTTTACAGCCTGGACCCTGTTCTCCTCCACACTGGTCCCTGTGGTCCGGTCAGATGGTTCTTTACTGGGGCTGAACGGTTGCTTGAGGGATTTAGTGGCAGATTTTTTTGGGACTTCAGTTGTTGGATGACCTCTCTCTTCAGTGGCTGGTGATATTCGTAGTGCAGAATTTACAGGTGTTACGTAAAAGGGGTACTCCGGGGGAAAACATTTTTTTATTTTATTTTTTTAAATCAACTGGTGCAAGAAAGTTAAACATATTTGTAAATTACTTCTTAAAAATCTTAATCCTTACAGTACTTATCAGCTGCCGTATGCTATAGAGGAAGTTGTATAGTTCTTTTCGGTCTGACTACAGTGCTCTCTGTGAGTAGGAGCAAATCTCCATAGTAAACTTCTCCTACTCCGGACAGTTCCTGACATGGACAGAGGTGTCAGCAGAGAGCACTGTGGTCAGACTGGAAAGAAATCCAAAAAGAAAATAACTTCCTCTGTAGAATACAGCAGCTGCTAAGTATTGGAAGGATTAAGATTTTTAAATAGAAATAATTTACAAATCTGGCAAATTTCCCCAACCTCAAGGTTAGTGTTTAACCACTTAAGGACCTAGGGCGTATGGATAAGCTTTGACGTCCTGGTACTTAAGGACCAAGGGCGTATCCATACGCCGTGGGAATTTCAGTCCCGCCACGCGCCGGGCGGGGACCGGGCCGGGGTGACTGCTGATATCAATCAGCAGGCACCCCGCGCAAATGCCCAGGGGGGTCATCAGACCCCCCCCCCCCCCCCAATCGGCAATCGGCGCAAATCGCAAGTGAATTCACACTTGCGATTTGCGCCGATTCCGGGTCATACGGGTCTATTGTGACCCGGTGACCCGGAATAGAAGGGGGATCGCGGTTGTCTAAGACACCCACGATCCCCCTGTAGGCATAGGAGTGGGTTGTTAAGGTTGCCACCCCTCCTATCCCTGCTATTGGTCTGCTATTGATCGTCAGAGGCGACAACCAATAGCAGACCGGGGGCGGGGGGGTTAACTTTCGTTTTCCCAGTCCTGCCCACCCACAATAGGCGGGGCAGAACGGGGAACCGAAGGGGACCGGGCGCCGACGTCCACTTACCCGTCCGGAGGCAGCGGCGACGTTGATCGGCGGGCGGCGTCACGTGCTTCTGAAGAGGACGGCTCCCGGGATCCTACAGAAGCCGGTAAGTTGATTTGGAGGGCTACAGTCTGAGACTGTGGTCTCTAACTGTAGCCCTCCAGATGTTGCAAAACTACAACTCCCAGCATGCCCAGACAGCTGTTTGGGCATGCTGGAATATGTAGTTTTGCAACAGCTGGAGGGCTGCAGTTTGAGACCACTATACAGTGGTCTCTAAACTACATCCCTCCAGATCTTCCCTACACTACAACTCCTAGCATGCCCACATAGCTGTTTGTTGTCTGGGCATGCTGAGAGTTGTAGTTTTGCAACATCTGGAGGTCCACAGTTTGGAGATCACTGTGTAGTGGTCTAAAAACTGTAGCTCTCCAGATGTTGCAAAACTGCAATCCCCAGCATGCCCAGAAAGCAAACAGCTGTCTCGGCATGCTGGGAATTGTAGTTGGGTACCTCCAGCTGTTGCATAACTACATCT